>NW_005200272.1:103481-121832 GCF_000372725.1 Emiliania huxleyi CCMP1516 | reverse complement strand
AAGAGAGAATGAGCAGTGCTGAGCGTTCGTGGCTACGAGTTTTGTTTTTGTAGCGTGTGCCTTCTCGGCGGAAGAAAGAAATCGCGCCCGCTGCGTTTGTCGCTGTTGCCACGAGTTGCTGTGCGACAGGTAGACCGGAGAGCGACGGTCTTCATGTCGCGTGCTGCACGCAATAGCAGCGTGTCCGAGGCGTCGGAGCTCTCGCAGGCGCCGCCTCTGCGGCGCCGGGCTGCTCTTCGCTCCTCCAGCGGCAAGGGCAACACAGCTGGCGACGGACCGGCTGGAGCAAACAGCGGGAGACAGCAGGCGGCGCTGGCTGGCTCGAGACCTGCGCAGCGAAGCCGTTCGCGTCAGCGCCCCGCTGGCACTGCCGGCGTGTCCGAAAGCCCCGACGCTCTCATCCGCGCGTGCCAGAGGCAGACCCGCTCGCTGCGGCGGGACCGCTCGATCGAGCACCGCGACGCCGCCAGGCAGGCACAGCAGGCTGGGGCGGTGCGGCGATCAGCCAGCGCGAGGCGGCCAAAGCCCGCGAGGCGGTCCGGCACCGAAGAGACGGAGGCAGCGGCCAGCGCGTCGGTGCCCGAGCGGGATTCGGTGGCGCCGCCGCGTCGGCAGACTCGCTCTCTCGCCGCCGCCGCCACCTCTACAGCAGCGGGAGATGCCGACGCAAGGCGAGAGGCGGAGGCGGCGGCGCCAGCGCCGCGGGAGCCGGCTCCTGCGGCGGCACCCGCGGCGGCACCCGCGGCGCGGAGGACGGCGGTGTCGGCAGCTGCCGAGGCAGGTGGCGGTGCTAGGCGCAGGGTGGCGGCGGGTGGCGTTGGCGGCTCCTCTAGCCGGGCACGCTCGGCGCCGCCTGGCGGGCGGCGGCGCAACGACCCGCCACCGTCCGCGGCGCTGCTGGGCAAGAGGCGCACGCGGAGCGGCGTCGGGTCGCGGCCAGGGCAGGAGGTGGAGAGGCGGGAGGTGCCGGGGTACGACCGCTGCGAGCTCTCCGACGGCGACTACGACAGCGAGAAGGAGCAGATGGGGCGACCGCCCGCGCGGGCGGCCAAGGCGGCGACGGCCCGCTCGCGCAATGAGGCCGAGGAGGAGCAGCGCGAGGAGGAGGACCGTTTCGTGGCGATGTACGACGACAGGAGCGACGCGACGACGCCGAGCGAGGGTGCCTTCGGCGGCGGGCGAGCGGCGAGAGCGGCGAGAGCGGCGACACTTGACTTTCCTCTCACATGATGCGCCGCGACCCCTGTAGGTTCTCGCCGCCCTCGGGAGCGAGCAGCTCGCGCGACGCCGATGATGGCGAGAGCGCGAGTGAGAGCGAACCGCTTTACGCGGTGCGGAGGATCTTGGCGCTCAAGCGGGTGTGGGGCGGGAAGCTCGAGTACGAGATTGAGTGGGAGCCCGACCCGACGACAGACGAGACCTACGACTCCTCCTTCGAGCCCGAGGACAACCTCGCCTCCAGGGCGTCCACTGGCGGCCAAACCTGGCGTGCTATTGGAGCAACCGACCTGCTGACCGAGTGCGCTATCGAGAGCTGCCCATCTCACAGTGTTGCACCCCTCTCACCCCCACACCACCCCGCAGGTGGACTACGTTGCGCTGATGACGAAGGACCGCTTCGTCGAGGTGCAGGCCCACCTGTCCTTTGAGCTCCCCGGCAGCATGCGGTACCCCACCGACCCGTTCCGCAAGCTGCGATATGTCGACAAGGCCCTCCTCCTCGCAGCTACGTGGGCGTGGGACCCGGAGCCCTTCGCCTGCCTCGACGAGTCGCGGGTTGCCACCCACTCGCAGTACTGCCCGTTCAGGCAGCAGATGATGTGCAAGCCGATCAAGGACGGCTGCACCGTGTACACCTTTGTCTTCGAGAGCGGCTACCTCTACGCGTGGGAGTGGTTCCTCGGGGCAGCTGCCGACACGCCGCTCCCGCTCGGGCAGCCAACTGACACAGCTCCGCTCGACGAGGACAACTCCGGCTTCATCGTGAACATCGTGAAGACGCTCGCCGGCCGACCCGAGTTCCACGGCACCGGCATGACCGTCGTGACGGACAAGGGCTACACGAGCATAACGGCTGCCATGTACCTCGCGTCGTGCGGCATCTTCCTGGTCGGCATGCTCCGCACCAAGGGCAGGCCTGTGAGTACTCCTCGCGGAGCGCGCCACTACTTCCCCTTCCGCTTCCCGACGATGGACAACCTCGTCGGCTGGGCGCGCGGCGCGCGGCGCGAGGCGTACCAGCAGCTCCAGGACGCGCACGGGCGCAAGTGGTACCTCAAGGCGGAGGTGTGGCTCGACTCGCGCTTCTGCACCCTCATCGGGACCGTCATCTTCGAGGTCAGCGACGTCCAGGTACGCCGCTGGTCCAAGACCTCCAAGGCCTACATCCTCATCGCATGCTCACGGATGGCCAAGCTGTACCAGAAGCACATGCCGCACGTCGACCGCTACAACGACCGGCACCAGAGCACGAACATCTCCATGGGCTACTGCAGGCAGCGCTACACCCGTGCGCTGTTTATCGGCTTTCACTTGGCGATGCTGGTCTGCAACACCGTCACGATCGTCTGCTGGCTCATTCCGGCCGCGGTGCTCGGCAAGCTGAAGCGGCGCGCCAAGAACGTCGGCGGCATCCTTCGCTTCTCGCAGATGCTGCTCGCCGAGAGCCTCTGCGACTTGGGTGTGTGGCTAGCCAAGCAGGAGCTGGGCGACGCCGACCAGCGGGCTCGCTCGAACCTCGCGCCGCACTGGATGTCGCGCCAGCAGCAGCGGCGTGCTCGGCCTCTGCCAGGCCTGTTCCCAGAGGTCCACGAGATTAAGAACTTCAAGACGGACTTTAGCACGCGTGAGCGGCTGCGGCTTGGCCTCCCTTCTGGTGGCAGGAGCAACTGTGCTGGCTGCCTGCTACTCTGTGAGGAGGTGGAGGGCTCGTCGCAGCAGACGCCGGGGGGGCACGCACGCTTCTATCTGCCTAGCGGCCTGCGTGTCCCGGAGCCACGGTTGGGCTGCGTCGTGTGCAAGGTCAACCTCTGCAAGAAGTGCAGGAGGCCTGTGGCCAAGGGAGGCTGGGACCATGTTGGCTACTGCCATGGCCAGCTCCCTCCAGTCTCTGGATGAGTGAGTGTGTGTGTGTGCGTGTGTGGGCCGGTTGAGAGCTGTCGTGTGAAGAGCCTCCCGGGGAGCTCGCTTGGACCGGGGTGCAGGTGGCTTCTATGAGCCACCTTACTGCTGTGTGAACCCAACAGCATCACATTCCACACACTGATGCCCCCTAGAGTAGTACTGGATGCCCTAGGGTGCACTCACATCTTGCGACTAAGGGGAGGGTCAGGCGTTCGGATGCTTAGCTCTGGGGCCTCCCCGGGGTGTTTAACCGTTGGTGACGGCGGCCTCCATGTGCCCCCATATCTCTCTGTATTTGCGCAAGCAGCCAATACAACACCCTCATACTCCCTAGGGTGGTCCTGGGCACTCTAGGGGAGCGCTAGAACACTTGGCGCCAAAGGGCGGGTTGGGGCGGGTTAAGTGACACAACTTTCGAGCGCAGCAAGCCCCGTAAAAATCGCGTCGTTCAGTCTTTAGCGTAGTCGGAGTACAGTACTTCGCATGAGCGGAACACACGAGTCTCACGACTTCACACCGTCACCTCCCGACACGCGCGCGAGAACAAAATGGACCCCAGTACGCACAATGACGGCACAGACAGAACTAACCCAAATAAACCAACCGCCACGCGTGCAAGGGGCGTTCTCAGTGTTTGACCGCTCTCGCACCCACAGCCGCCCCTCCACCCTTCCCCCCCTCCCCCCCCTGCAGCGCGGCCAGTCGGAGCTGCCCCTCCCGGAGCAGCCGCTCGTTCTCGCGCTGGTCCACGCGCGCCCGCTGCAGCGTCGCCTCCACCTCGCCCAGCTGCTTGCGGAGCGCCGCCAGCTTTGGCTCCGTGATGGCGATGTGCCTCGCGAGCTCCGCCGCCCGCTGCGCCCGCCCGTCGAGCTCCGTCTCGAGCCTCGCGCTCGCGCCGCGCCGCTCCGCCGCCAGGACGGACGCCTTTCGCAGCAGCCGCAGCTCGAAGCTGACGTCCTTGGAGCGCAGCAGCGAGTGCGAGTTGTCGAGCGCCGCAACGTACCGCCCGCCGTTTGGCAGCGCGAGCGACCCCTCGCGCGAGCCCGCGCGCACGTCGAGCAGCCTCCCGCGCCCGAGGCCGGAGCCGCCCGCGGCCGCCGGCTCCCTCGCGTCCAGCTCGCCCACATACGTGACTCGGAAGCAGATGTCGTGGGCCGCGGCGCGGAAGGAGTACTGCAGCACGGCCGGCCCGGGCGCCGCGAAGGCGACACTCTTGTTCTCGCCAGCGCGCAACTGCACGCCGCCCGCCTCGCTCCAGTCGGCGGACGGCTCGGGCGGCGGCGAGGCCGCCGCCGGGGCGCGCAGCAAGCCCAGCGAGATCTCGCCCTTGCGGTGCGAGCGGAGCACCTCAACGACCGCCTCGCAGGTGAAGTAGACCTGGCCGTCGACCGAGCGGACCACGTCGCCCGGCCGTATCTCGTCTCCAATGGCAGCCGCGGCTGAGCGGTGGATGCTGCGCACGAGGGCGACGCCTCGTTCGTTGCACAGGTCCAGCCCGATGCTTCGCGAGCGCTTCTCTAGGCGCACCCGACGCTCCCCATCGCCGTGCTGCACCAGCCGGTGCAGCACGAAGCTGCCCTGCCAGCCGAGCGACAGGCCGCGAAGCACATCGCCTTCGCGAAGGGCCCGCTCGATGGAGTGCGCGGAGTAGGGCTCCATAAAATGCGACGAGCGATCGGCGACTGTGGGTGCGTCGGTGTGGGATACAGCTGTCGTATATCCAGCCCGCGGTACGACTGTGCAGTCGTATCACTGCGGAGGGCTGTCAGGTCGGCTCGACAGTAAAAATCGGCGTTGCCGCCGCCGGCCACTTCCAGCTGCTCGGTGTGGGAGGAGAACCCATCACCGGGGGCAATAGGGAGGGAGCAGCGCTCCGCAGCGCCGAGCTCCCGCGAGTTCACAGAAGCCGCTGCCGCCAAACCCTTTTTAATGGCAGCCTGGACCCTGGTGCCTGTGTGTGTGTGTGGCCTTTCCCATGGTGTTTCTTTCTTTCTGTGAATCGTGCTTTTGGAGAGGGGGAGAAAGCCTTTGGGTTGCGAAATTGGGAAGCTTCGGCTGGCGCTGGCGGGGAGGGGGCAAATGCAGCGTGT
The DNA here is from genome assembly GCF_000372725.1 of Emiliania huxleyi CCMP1516. Lineage (NCBI taxonomy): Eukaryota > Haptophyta > Isochrysidales > Noelaerhabdaceae > Emiliania > Emiliania huxleyi. The sequence continues at coordinate 116,619 of NW_005200272.1, read as the reverse complement.
CTGTTTTGTTTAGAAGATTTTTAGCAATACCAAGTTGTGTTGCTGTTTGTTTGTTTGTGGCTCGGATATGTCTAGATAAATAGAAGCCAACGAACCAATAAGGTTATGCTTGTGTTGAGTTCTTAGTTTTGGAAGCTCGAGACCCGCGTGGCCCTGGCGACGTCACCAAGCGCTTAGTCTACGTACGCACGTCCCCTTCTTCCACCCATCATGGTTGCCCTCCGCAAGCGCATGCTCAAAAGCCTCAAGAAGCGCCTGTCCAAGCGTGGCAAGAGCGAGGCCGACATCGGCGCGACTCGCGAAGTTGCGGAGGTCACCGACCAGGGCGCAACCTCCACTGATCCCGTTCCCGAGACCGACGCCGCGGCCGCCGAGGTGCCCAACCTCGTGCAACGCCTGAGCGGGATACTTGCAGACGCTGCCGAGAAGTGCGTGGGCGCTCGCTGTCTGAGCAAGTCAGCACCGGGCGAGGCGGCGGCGTCAAAGGAGGAGGCAGCGGCCGAGGAGGAGGTGGTGCTGGCCGAGGCCAAACCGGCAGGAACTCCGGGCGGCCGTCTGTCGGAGGAGGAACTCGAGGCGGCGCGCTTGCAGTGGCGCGATTATGGCCTAAGGAGCTTCGACATGGCACTGGCCAAGGAGATGTCTGTCACCCGTGCCGAGTACGACGAGGTCGACGAGGTGGCAGCTGCCTACGCGCACGCGACGGCCGAGGCTGCGGCAGCGGAGCCTACCCTCTTCGATACGCTAAAGAAGTCGGTCTCGAGCTACCTCGGGCGCGACACACCGCCGGTGGAAGAGACGCCCGTGGCGTAAGCCCCGGCCGTGTGATTCGGGGGATCGCCACGCACGTCGTGTGTCGGGGACTCGCACGGGGTCTGTGAGAGTGAAGCTGCACTGTGCGAACGCCAGGGAGCTCGCCGACGACGTGTCGTGCGCTCCGCGTATTTATCATTATGCTGGGCCGTGCACCTGCGGAACAGGGCGACCACAGGAAAAACGATCATGCATGCTGTGGGTCAGGACGATTTCTATTATATATATTGGAGCGTCAGCGCAAGCGTCTCAGGACTCAGCGGCGCAGGCGCACGGCGCCGAGGAGGAGGAGGGGGGGGAGGAGGAGGAGGAGAAGAGCGAAACACACACGCTGCATGTGCATGCGCGTGTGCATGCAGCATGTTTGTCCCCACTCAGGGTTATGGGAGCGGCCATAACAGGTGTTATGGCTGTTATGGCTGGCTGCTCATAACACCCCATAACACCTCATAACACCTCATAACACCTCCATCGCTGTTATGGCTGTTATGCCCACCCTACCATAACACCTCATAACACCTCATAACACTCATAACAGCTGTTATGTGCCACTGATTTTTCTTTTGGAGCCCCGCGCAAGGTAAATTCTTCTTTCGTGTACCTGTGTTAGTGCCAGTGCGCGCCAGTCCCGAAAAAGAAAGAAAGAAAACAGACAACCCAAGGCCGGCCCCATAACACCCATAACACCGTGGATCCGGGACGGCTCTCTCATTCATAGCAGCCCATAACATGTTATGGGCTGCTATGCCCCGAGAGCCATAACACCATAACAATAACTGCGCCTGGGGACCAGCATGTGCGTGTATGTCCGAGGGGGATAAGTTCCGCGCGCATGCATTGCCCCAACAAGGATCCGCAAAACAAACAAGGGTCTCCCCCGTCCGGGTCGCGCAATGCTCTCGCTGCTCGCGCTCCTGCCCGGGCTTCCGGCGCCTCCAACCGACTCCTGGTTCGAGGCGTACAAGACATTCGACGAGATTGTCACCTTTATGGACAATACCGACTTCACCTCCAGAAATGTTGCTGGGCGTTCTCACGAGGGTCGAGAGGTATTGCCTCCGCACGTGGCCTTGCCCTCCCGACGGAAGCTCACCGCACCCCGCACGTCATCTCAGGTGCTCGTCTATCAGTACGGCGACCCCACCAAGCCTGGCCTGCTCGTCCTGTGCACCGTGCACGCTCGGGAGTGGATCTCGGCGATGGCGTGCCCTTGGGTGGCACAACAGCTCGCAGGAGACGATACTGCCATTCTGGAGACGAACGCCGTGTACATCATGCCGGTCGTCAACCCGGACGGCTACGCCTTCTCTCACGCGCCGGAAGGAAACCGGTACTTTCGCACCAACCGGCGGCCGGGCAGCTACTTCGGTGTCGACTTGAACCGCAACTTCCCTCGCCACTGGAACAGCTGCAGCCAGTGGCGACGCTGCTCCTCCGGCAACGTGGGCTCCTCCTCGCAGACGTACCGAGGCCCATCTCCGGGGAGCGAGCCAGAGACGCGCGCCGTCATGGCCGTTGCCGACGAGATTGAAGCCACCTCCGGCCTAGTACTCTTTGTCGACGTTCACTCCTACTCCGCAGTCGTGAGCGGTCGATACGACGATGCGACGGCCGACATTTCGCCCATCTCCGCGCAGCAAAACGTTGCCGGACCAAAGATTGTGGACGCCATGAACTCGATTGATGGCTATGGCACCACACACTGTGCTGGAGCGGCGCCACCAGCGGAGCTAGAGCCCTCCCTCACACCAAAATTGCGTGTAAGCAGGCTACCAGTATTGGACGGCCGCTGACTGGTCCTATTCGGCGGACGGTACTGCCGGCAAAACTGAGACAGGAGCAACGCCACCGGCGGGGATTGAACCCCGTGCTCACCTGGATGTGCCGCGAATGTTAGGCGACCATATGTTCGAGGAGTACGGCCAGCCGTGGAGCTGGCTGATTGAGCTGAGGCCGCAGTCGTCCGGACAGGGCGGCTTTACGCTCCCCGCGTCGGAGATCCTGCCCACCGTCCAAGAGGTGGACGCCTTGAAAGGGTGTACGGGACGGAAGCTTGCGCTCTTCACATTCCAGGTGTGCCCTGGATAGGCGTTCGCTGGGCTTGAGCAGATGTGCGCGGAGGCGGGGGGTGAGAAACCGAGCTCCTACAGTGGTACCAAGCGGGCGGCCGATGGCGAGGTGGCAGGCCGAGAGGGGGGTCGAGAGGTGGGCGAAATCAAAAGGGAGGACAATGCCGTCGCAAACGGGGACGGCGCTCTCCCGAGAGGCCCACCGTCGCAGGGACAGCGCGAGGAGTAGCGAGCGGTGCCCGACTTGCCCTCCCCCCCCCCTAGGCCCCATCCCCAGGGCCTCCAGGGCTCGCACCGCTCAACCTCTCATAGGCCAGCGCGCAGCGCCAAGGAGTATTTTCTTCTCAATAACAAACAAACGACCCTCTCTGCCTGCCCGCGCCGGAATATGCCAATGCGTGGGATTGGTGGATTGCAGTCATGAGATGGGATGTGGGTCCTCCGACGCCAGATGACAGGTGTCGAGTTTGGCACCTTGACACGGACGAGCATGGTTTCAGCTAGATGGTGTCGAGGGGTGTCGAGGGGTGTCGAGTTGGTCGAGTTGGCATGGGGTGTCGAGGTGTCGAGTCGGTGTCGAGGTTTGGTGTCGAGGTGTCGAGGCCAGGGCTCAGTATGCTTGGCCCGGGCGCGGGGTAGACGCCCCAGAGCTTGATGCAGCGGTCGCGGATGGAGTTGTAGTACTTGTTGAAGTAACGAGCAGCGGCGGTTGCACGAGGGGCGGTGCGCTGCCGCCAGCGAGGGCGTGGCCCTGGTAGGCTGGCCTGTCACGTAGTGATGGCCAGACGGCGAGGAAGGCGGCGACGAAGCACGCGTCGGCGACGTCGGCGTGCCCTCCGATGTTTGAGCCGCCTTTCGCCACCGAGAGCTGCACCTCCTCCCAGGCGCGGTCGAGCTCCTCCGTGGGCGTGCCGTTTGCCCTGGCGAGGATCTCGAAGGAGGTGCGCAGCCGCGGGAGCACCACCGTGTTGAGGACGGGCACGATGACGTCGGGCAGGTGAGTCCGCATCCAATAGTACGGGGTGCCGTTGCGCGAGCGCAGCAGCTTGTAGAAGAGCTGCGAGACGTCCGGGTCTTTGTCGGTGTCACGCAGTTGGTCGACCTCGTACCTTGAACGTCTTGCACAGCTGGTTCCGCTCGTACAGGCGACCCGCGTCGGTGTCGGGCGCGACAAAGGTGCCGACGACTTTGACACCTTGGATCTCGCCCTCCTGCTGCTCAAGGATTGCAGCTGGGATGCCGTCGACGCCACCCGCCGGGCAGATGGCCTTGATCTTGGTGTCGTTCGACACACAGCCGCAGTCCTCGAGTCGGTTGGTCTGCAGGCGCTCGAAGGCGTCTGCAGCTGTCTGCTCTGCTCCGTCGCCATCGACGCGGCGCGGATGGCGCATGTACGTGTCGTCGGCTTGGCACAGGATCTCAGCCGCCCGAAACTGGCGTTGCGTGCAGCAGAGGGAGAGGTGGTACGGGAGGCAGCAGCCGTTGGTGGCGAGGACGCAGCCCTGCTGCCCGCCCTGAGCCGAGCGGATGACCTTTCGCATGACGGTCGCGAAAGAGTCGCCATCGACGATGTCACGCTCGTCGTCCTCGCCATCGTCGGCCCCTCCCTCGCCGTCGGTCGCAGCGGCGGCGCTGATGATTTCGATCGAGAGCTCGCCGTCGGCGCAGTTGAAGTAGATCGGCGACGGCGAGCTGTAGAAGACGGAGTAGACGGGCACGCACGGCTGGAAGAGCTCCTCGCCACGCAGCGCCTTGAACATCTGCGAGCGGTCGACGCAGTCGTACATCTGCCGGATGTCGTCCGAGAAGAGGACGTCGTTCGCACCGGCCACCGGGTCCATCCACGAGCGGACGCACATCGAGGTCTTCTCGGAGCCGCTCGGGGCGAAGTCCGAAGACGTTGTTGACGACAAAGTTTTGCGGCTCGAGGGCGGTGTCGGCTTGGGGCCTTCTCGACAGCCGCCGCTGCAGCCTATGGCGCTCGCGGAGTCGGACGCGGCCGCCACCGTCTGTTGGTGCCCCTGCTGGGCAAAGGCGAGCGGGCCTCCGCGTCGCCGATTCTGGTCGCCCGCTCCTGCGCGTCAGTCGGGTGCATCGACGTGTAGAACTTGTTCCAGCTTTTTTGCATCTCGAGCGTCCCGCACCGACACGCCAGCCGACGGATGGAGTCGCCAATGCCGAGGCAGCGAATACGCTCGCGTTTGTCGTCCTTGTAGAAGGCGCACGCGCGGATGGGGCAGAGGATCTTTTTGGCACTCGTCGCACACCGCAGGCACACCGTGGCGTGCCAGATCGACTTGACGAGGCCGCGGCAGTCCTCCTTCCCGCCGTGGTGGTAGACGAGAGACCACGTCTCCATGGTGACTCCGTCGACGCCCGCCGCTCGCTGCCGTGGCGGGTTGAGGAACACCTTGTCGATGTACTTGTCGCTCGGAGCAAAGGTCTTGACTCCGGGCACCCGCTTGAGCAGCTCCGGGTCGAGCGGCTCTTTGGGCTGCTGAAGCGTGACGGCGTACTTTTTCTGATTCTCGGGTTTGGAGGGGTCGACGACATCGGCGGGCTGCAGCTCCTGGAGGCCCTTCTTGGCCTCGCCGAGCCGCGTCCGGCGAAGGCAGCGCGAGTGCATGCTCGCCTGGCTGCGCGGCGCGAGCGCGTTTTCGGCGTTCCCACCGCCGCCGCCGTCTTCGCCGTCGCCGTCTCCTTTCTCACGGTCGCCCCCCTCGCGAAGCATCTCCTCGAGAGCGTCACGGAGAGCCCTCGGCGATGAGGCCGCGATAGCCCCCCTTTCGATGACGGCGGCGTCCGAGCGAGTGCGCTCGAACCTGGGACGGCGCATGATGACGGCGTACGCCATGCAGAAGGCCTTGAGGCTCGCCGCGCCGAGGGGTGTGGCTTCACATAAACGCACAACTCCGGACCCAAGACGCACAAGCACAGACAGTCGAGAAGGGGGAGAGACAGCAACGACAGTCAGAAGTCGTGGCTTCACACTTGGTCCATGAACGCTGTCGAGCTCGCCGATGGAGCAGGCGCCCTTTGGCGAGGAGGTGGCGGAGGCGGGGGAGGATGTGATGGAGGAGGGGGAGGGGGAGGAGGAGGACGGGCCACTGGAGCCGAGGCGGCTCTCCCATGATCTCCCGCCCTCGAGGCGCGGCGCCGACAGCACGGCGCGGCAGCGAACCATGTCGGCATACGAGAGCTTGACGTTCCCGTGCTACCCCTCGGACGCGGTGATCGAGGGTGCCGGCTTCGAGATGCCGCGCGCGTTGATCGCGCACGGCGAGGCGCCTCCGAGCGCTCGAAAGTGGTGCGCCGCGCCCGCCAACCTCTGACCCGCAATCGTTGGTTTTTGATATGCCTCCAACCGCTCTCAGGGACATGGCGCTTTCGCTCTCGACCTCGGCGCACGAGGCACTAGTGGCGCGGCGGCAGGCGTTGCTGCAGGTTGCTGTGCGGCGCCAGCAGTTGGCCGACGAGCAGGAGCGCAAGCGCGTGCGGAGGCCGACTGCCATCATGCGCAACAACGACGAGGTGGCGCGCGTCCTGGCGCCGGGCAGCGCGCGGCCGGTGGGGCAGCGCCAGCCACGGGCGCGCCGCTCGCCGTTCCACCCGACCCACCCAGCCACCCCTGCTCGTCCCTGGCCGAGCCGGCACCCCCGTCTCGCCCGCAGGCGGCGGCAGACTCGGACGGCAAGCCCGCGGCGCAGCACGGCCGGCCGCCCCGCGGCGAGAGGGAGCGGGCGCGGCGCGAGGCCGACGGGGGCCGGCGCGGGGAGCTCCCCCTCGCCAACGGGGGCGGCGGACACGGCGACGGCGCGCGGCGCAGCGCCTCGCCGCCCTTCTCCGGTGCGCACCGCGGCGACGAGCGGCGGTGCGACGAGCGCGAGAGGAGGAGGGGCGCCGGCCAGCGGGGCGGAGACGCGGCGGCCGAGGGCGGCGAGGGGCGGGCTGGGTCGGCGCCGCAGCCGGTACGCCCGCCGGCGCTTCCGTACGCCACTTCGCTGCCTCCGGAGCTGGTCGACTCCGGCGCGCCGGTCAAGTGCGCCACGGTGCAGGCGGTGCTGCCGGCGGGGAGTGCTCCGACGGGGGCGGTGCGGCGGGTGGTCGGCATCGTGCTCAACAAGCACCGGGAGGGAAGCCGCGAGGGCGCGGCGAAGCACGAGGCGCTGGAGGGCGGGAAGCGCAAGCGGAGGGCGCCCGCTTGGATGTCCGGCGCCGAGTGGACCGAAGAGGACCTCGGCTCGGAAGAGGCCGAGCTGCAGCCGCGCCGCCGGACAGCTGCCGTCTCCACCGTCGCGGCGAGCACCGACGACGGGCGAGGACGGCTGCTGCAGGGCGCCAGCGCGGCCGAGATTTGCGTGTGGGGCGTCGCCCCCCCCGCGCGCGTGGGCGAGCGCTCGCAGCGGCGCGAGCGGTCCGGCGGAGGTAGCATGCCCCCTCCGCTGCACGTTCCTCACGACGGCTCTCGGTGCGCGCTGCGAGGGCTCGACTCGCGCTTCCTAGACGTCTCCCAGACCTCTCCTGGAGCCTTCCCCGCAGGCGCGTGCGAGGGCAGGACTCGCGCTCGCCGCGGATGGGGCCGTCGGGCCCGTCCCCGCCGTCGCGCAACCGCTCTAACTCCAAGGAGGCCAAGGAGAGCGACGGATTTGCTGTCTACTTTGGCGACCTCCCTTCGCCGCGCATGATCGAGGCGCGCGGAGGCAGACGGCTCCGCCCGGAGGAGGCGCTCACCGCGCGCCCCTCCGCCCGCCGCAGGTGGTCAAGGCGAAGGAGGTCCTCCTCCCCGGCTGGCGAGCAACCGCTGCGCCGCCGCGGCCAGCTGCTGGGCTGCCTGGCGGCGGCGGGCCGGTCCACCGCCCCGTGCCAAGCGAGGAGTCGAGCGACGACGAGGGCGGCGACGAGGCGACGGCCGACCTCGCGTACGAGAAGCGCCACACGCGCACGCTCGAGCGCGCGATCGCGGCGGCGCGCGCAGTCGCACGCACCATGGCCCGCAAGGAGCGCGAGCGGAAGCAGGTTTCTGCCCCCCCGCCCTCCCTCCCTGCCCCGCCACCCCCCCTGCGCTCGCCCTGCACTTGCCCCCACTGCCTCAGCCCAACGCGGGGAGCTGCCCGCCACGGGAAGCGGCCGCGTCGTCCGGGAAGCGGCCGCTTCGTCGCGCCTCTCACCCTCGCCCCCCTCCTTGCCCCAGCAGGCGGCGGGCCACCACCACTCCGACGGCGGCGGCGAGGGCGGAGTGGGCGAGGAGGAGGAGTGGAAGTACCGGCCGTCCGAGCTGGCGGCCCTCATCGCGGCGACGTCGATGAACTTCGACGAGGAGGGGAGCGAGCCGACGGCGGGCACGGCGGGCTTCTTCGGCCTCGGCGGGGCTAACCGCGGTGCCGACAACGAGAAGGCGGGCGGCGAGGGCGGCGCGGGCGAGGCGGGAGGCGCGGGCGGCGGGGCGGCTGGCGAGAGCAGCAGAGGCGACGCGGCGGCGGCAGGCGAGGAGGAGGAGGGGGAGGAGGAGGGGCTGATAGAGGCGCAGCTGGGGGCGGAGGACGAGGAGCTGCTCGTCGACTCCGCCGAGGCGGACGCGCTCATCGAGTCGATGCTCGAGCCTGCCGGCGTCGAGGAGGGAGGCGCCTCCTTCGACGAGCCTGCGGACGAGGAGGAGGAGGCGGACTACTCGATGGCGGAGGGGGAAGAGGAGGGGGAAGAGGAGGGGGAGGAGGAGGGGGGGGAGGAGGGGGGGGAGGAGGGGGGGGAGGAGGGGGAGGGCGACTCCGACTCGCAGCACGAGCCGCACTCAGACCCGTCCCCGATGGACGACCCGATGGACGAGACGGACGAGGACTCGGTGCGGGCGGAGCACGAGCCGGCGGAGCTCGCCTCCCTGCCGCCGAGGCCGGAGCACGTCGGCCGCCGCTCGTACGACTCGGTCGCCTCCTCGTACTCTGGCCTCGGCGGCGGCGGAGGCGCCAGTGGCGAGTACTACGCCGAGGCGTCGGCCGACGAGGGCGAGACCTCCGGCGGCGAGGCCTGACCTCCCTCCGGCGGTGGCCTCGCCTGCTTGGGTCGCCAGGGCGATATAGCCGGGGCTTACATGTGAGCGACTGGCCTTTCATCACGCGGCACCCTCCCACACCGCACACCGCTGCCCAGGGCACGCGTGTGGTTGGTCGCGCGCGCGGCAGCCTGCTCTGCGCTTCTCTCCGTCGCGCCCGGGTTCGACGGCCTCTCCTCAGACCCACTTCGCACTTGTGCTTGATCGAGTCAGTGTTTCTACTGTCTGAGCGATGAACCATGAATGATCTTCTCATGAGCTTCGTACAGATTACACACGGAATTTTATAATAATTAATATTGGAAAACAGTAAACACAAAACAGAAAACAGAGCACTCACAGCAATTGTGTCCGAACGTGTGTGTGCAACGGGTCGGAGCGGCGTCCGGCGAGAGCGCGAGACGCAGACGCCAGACCCAGACGCGGTGAGTGCACGGCCCTGCACGCACACAGCCAGGTGCCCGCATCCTAGTCTGACTGAATAGAGTGAAGACTCACAACAGACAGCACACTCTGGCACACCCAGGCCAAAGGCGAGCGCGCGGGGCGAACGCGACCAGTCGCCACATGCAGACCTAAACGTACTCGCACGCGCACCACTTACGTCACTTCAGTATGGAGTATGATCACTACTCTGTCGCCAAACCCTAGGCCAAACCCCGGAGCTCCTCACTCAGTGCAGCTTGGCGAGCGCACGTACAAGCTGGAGCAGCTCGCCCTCCGATTCTGGCCCCGCGAGGGCGAGCTCCTCCACGCGCGTCGCAATCTTGCTCAGCGACGAGAGCGCCACCTCGAGAGGGTCCTCGATGTGCTCCTCCCCGGCGTCGTCGCCAGGCCGCAGCGCCAAGGTCGTCACTCCGCCCTCCCCGCCCTCCCACTCGGAGCCCTCCTCCTCGTCAAACGGGGTTGGGTCCGACTCGCCTCCAAACGGGTTGGAGGCGGCGCTGCCGCAGCTCTCCTCGTCGCCAAACGGGTTGGAGCGCTGCTGCGGCGGTGTCCTTGCGCTCGCTCCGCCGAAGAGCGCGTCCACCGACGAGAGAGCCTCGGTGCTGGGCTGGCTGGGAGGCAGGCTGGGTGCCCAAGGGTCGGAGGCGCATCTCCTCTGCGGAGTTGAGCCCCCCAGCACGGAATCCAGAAGCCCATCGATGGCCGACGTCGGTGTCTGCGGCTCCTTGCTCTTCCTGCTGCCTCCGATCCTGGCCAGCAAGGCCTCCGCGTCTCGCTGTTGCGAAGCGCCCGGTCCGGATCGCAGCACGAGCTCCGCTGACGTTGCCGCGTCCGCGAAGCGGTTCATATCGTACTGAAGGTTCGCCAGTAGAAGGATCGTTGCCGGCGCGCGCTGCTCCTTGATTGCCGCCTGCAGCAGTCCTCGCGCTGTTTCTTTGTGGTTGACGGCCTTTGTCTTGAGGGCTCGCTCCGCCTTCTTCACCAGCTCGTCGTGGCGCTTCGCAGCTGCTGCGGCCTGCTTCTTGCCCTCCTTGGTGGTAAGTTGGCTGCGCGACATTGTGCGCGGGTGCGCTTCTCAAGGCAAAGGGCTGGGGCTGGAAACGGGCTAGGTCCGCTCAAAGCCTTGGCGCACGCCGCCGCGTTCTGTTTTCTTTTTTTCGGTATTAAGCGTAAGGGCTCGCGAAGTCCCGTGCCTAGTGTGGTGCGCTGTATTTTTCTTCTTTCTTTTGCGCCGAGGGGTGGCCCGTCGACCGTAGACGGGCTGCTGCCACCCCTCAGGCCTCAGCCCTCAGGTTTTGAGAGAGAGAGAGATTTTCAGCAATCAATACCAAACAACTCTAACACTCACACGTCATTTGGGGCCTGGAGCCCTGTTCACGCGCGCGCGAGACGTGCAGACAGGGTTGCCAGGTGAGAGCGAATGGCGCGGTTCACGCCTCGCACAACAGAGAGAGAGATGCGCTCTGCATGGTGGGACATAAAACGGATAAAACAGAGCGAGTACTTGGGCGAGTAGGCCGTGCGGTCAACGCTGCCGCGCGCGACTTTGCGCGCGAGGCGGCGCAGCTTGAGAACGGCGGTGGGCGAGAAGCCGCCGCCGAACGTCTCGTGGAGCAGCAGGTTGAAGTTGTTGCGCTTGACAAAGATCGCGTCATGGTAGAAACCGCGATGCACCTTGACGTAGCCGTGGCCGGTCTTGTGGGAGAAGGGTTGGCCGGGCTGCCCGCGCGCCTTGCAGCCCATGTTTAGGCGGCGGGCCTTGGTCTCTTCGGTGTTGCCAAAGGCGTAGGAGTGGCCAACGAATTTTACAACTAACTAAAACTCCCTCGCACAACACTAGATCGAGGAGTGATCTAGCACGGGACTGGCGGACTGGCGCGCACTGGCGCACTGACACAGGTACACAGGAAAAGAATTCCCAGTAGACCAATTGGTTTTTCCCTTCCTGTTCTCTGCCGGCCCAAACGCCCCACGAACTCTCTCGGTCTCCGCGCACATGAACACTCCTTCCTCGTCCTTCCGAGCTCCTGCTCGTGCAGGTGATGTGGGGACCCTGTCGGTCAGCCGCTGGCGGCTGTGTCCTAAATAAAGACAAAAAAGTCGGTCTTTGACACCTCTCTTCTCTAGGGTTCACGTCACTACGTGCCTCCCCGTCTTTGTAGCCTGGCGTTTGTGCCCCGTTTGTGCCGCGTCCCACCCCGTTGACCGCGGTGCGGTGGCAGGATGCCTTGGCGCGCGGCGCTCCGCCTTCTGCCTCTCCGCCGCCCGCTCGGCGCGTGCGGCGATGCGTGCGCCACGTGAGCCCGCAGCCCTGCTCTCTCCTACCACGAAGTCGCCCATGCACCTCAGGCCTCAGGCGCCCGCCCGCCCGGCCGGAGCACGGGAGCAGCCGCCCCCCACGCGTCGCCGCGCAAGGCCGCTCGAATTGGCCGCCTTCCGTCCCCCTCAATGCTTGCCGCTCGCCTTCCCCCCCGCCCCCCCTCGTGCCTCGAGTGCACTCCCTTTTTCATTATTACACGGGATAAAAGAAAATTCACACGGCCGAGCTACCCCGCCAGCCGCCTACCCGCACACAGAGCCCCGCCCGGCGCACAGCGCTTGACGCTTGTGAGAGAGAGAGCACTTGTCAGTCTCAGTGTCAACTTGAGGGGGGAGGAGACGGAGGAGGAAGGACAAGGAGACGGAGCGGGAGGTGGCGACGGAGGAGGAGGCTAGGCTCTAGCGTTCGATAGCACGCTCGTTTGTACTTGTGTGTATTAGGCGCCCCGGCCACAGTGTGTCCGGTTACACGTCACACGCTCCACACCGCAAAAGGCTCGTTCTCGCTCATCGAGCTCCGCCTCTGCCCCCCCTTCGCAACGCCCACGCCGGGAACTGGCTGCCCCCCCCGCTGCGGCTGCAGGTGAAGTTTGCGGGCTCGCCGAGCAGGTAGCCCCAGACGAGCTCGAGCAGGTGCCCGGACGGCTTGCAGACGGCGGGCGTCGCCTCGTCGAGCAGGTCGGCCAGCAGGCGCCGCCTACAGCGTCCGCGCCACCGCGTGACACCTTGGCCGTGAGGTGCGGGTCGAAGGTGCGAGCCCCTAGGGGAAGGCGCGCCAGAAGGAGTGTGGCCGCGCGCGGATCCGGTCGGCCGAGACGAGGAACTGCGTGCAGCAGTAGCCGCCGCACGCCGCGGGCGGAGGGCCGAGGTCCGCCGCCATCATGCGGCGCCAGCTGTGCGTCTGCGCGCGCACCTCGCGCTGCCAGTCGCGGAGCTGCGTGGGCTCGAGGTGGGCTCGGATGCAGTACTCGGTGTCCCGCCCGTTGTTGAAGGACAAGTAGACGCCGCGCTCCCTTGCGAGCCGCGCGAGGGGCAGCTCGCGCAGCTGCGAGATCGCGGGCTCGCCTGCCGTCATTAGCTGGTCATTTAGCAGTCATTCACGAGATCGCGGGCTCGCCTGCTGCGGCGGAGGCGGCGTCGGGGAGGGCGGCGGGAGGGGAGGGCGGGGCCGCGGAGCTGCTGTGCCGCGGTTGTGCCACGAGGAGCGGTGGCCGTGCAGGAAGGCGCTCAGCGGGGGCAGCGAGTCGTAAAAGGCGCAGATGTAGTGCAGGTAGACGGCGTGCTCGTGCCACACGTTCGGGAGGACGTACAGCCCGTCCGCCGTCACGACGCGCTTGTACGCGAGGACCTGCGGTATTATCTTCTATTCTCCCTGCCTGTGTTATTCTCGTGCGCGAGCACCTGCGGCCCTCGCGTGGCTCGTGGAGGGGCAAGGAGGGGGCCA
>NW_005200272.1:59655-101508 GCF_000372725.1 Emiliania huxleyi CCMP1516 | reverse complement strand
GGGTCAGGGCCAAGGTCAGGGTCGTGCGTGCGTGCGTGCGCGTGTGTGCGTGCGTGCGTGCGTGTGCGCGCGCGCTCACATGCTCCACAGCCCGCCCTGCAGCAGCTGCGCGGTGCCGTCTCCGACAGAGCCGCTCTCGCCGGCGTCGCGCCTCAGGAGGAGGCGGAGGATCGCGGCCCAGAGAGAGCGCGGCCAGGCCAACACGCGGTCGCGCGACACGACGAAGCTGCCCCCGAGGTAGCCTGCGATTCGGCGGCGCCGGTCAGGGGCACGCCTCTTCTCTGGCCTCGGAGGGGAGGGAGAGAGGAAGAGAGGGAGGGAGGGAGGGAGGGAGGGGAGGAGAGAGGAAGAGAGGGAGGGAGGGAGGGAGGGAGGGAGGGAGGGCGGGAGAGGAGAGGAGGGGAGGGTAGAGATGAGAGAGGAGGGCGGCCTGAGATCCGCTCCGGCGCAGGCCCGAGCCACGAGGAGAGGCGGCCCCACGCGAGCGCCTCTTCCCGCCTACTTGCCGCAAGGGCGAGCTGGCTCTCGGCCGCATGCGAAGAGGTGCCGCCGCGAGAGCAGGGCATCGCGCCCGAGCCGACGCTGGGCGGCGCAGCGGAAGCTGCCCGCCGAGGCGGCGGCGGCGGCGGCGGCGGGGCGGGAGGAGGCGTTGAGCGGAGAGGCAATCAGAGGAGGGTTGACGGAGAGGCTGAGCAGAAGCGAGGGCGGTGGGGGCCGGCCGGCTAGAGCGGCGGCGACCGCCCGGAGTCGGAGGGTCTGAGCGCACACATTCGTGCCCGACGCGGCGTGCTCGTCCCCCTCGTCAGCGACCAGCGCGATGTGCGCGGGCAGCGAGTCGTAACGCGACGCCAGGTAGGCGATGTGCGTGGCCGAGGCCTGCCTCTCGACCGGACAGGAGGAGGAGGGGGAGCCGAGCACGGTCGGCAACTCGGGCGGGAGCGAGCCCGGCAGCCGCGCCGAGAAAAGGGCTCGCCGGCCAACCTTGGAGAGGACGCTGCAGAGGGGCGAGTCGCGCTCGCAGCGCGGCCCCTTTGGCCGGTCCTTGAGCTCGGGTGCGCAGAAGAGGGCGGCACCGCTGCTGCTCTCGCGGCCGGGTCTGCTCACGTGCTGCTTGAGCGTCGCCCACGTGCCCTCGTCGTTCACGCTGAATCCCTTGCAACCCGCCACGAGCGTGCAGACCCGCCTCGCCCGCTCGCAGCCCGCGCTGCCCGCGCACTTGACTTGGCAGCCCGCGTCGGCCCTGAGCTCGTCGTAGCCGCGGCACTCCATGTTGCTTGCCACGGCGCATGGCCAGGCGTACGGGTCCGCGCCGTACGAGGAGGCCATCGACGAATGGTCGTCGATCGGCGGCCAGATTCGAGGTTTCTGGGGGGTAGGGTATGGTGGTCTGCCTGGCGCCGCGACCATACCCTTCGCTCCTCGACTCTCACAGCACGCTATGTGCGTGTGACCTGGCGAGTAGAGGCCCCGCCCACAGAGGAAGAGCCTCCCAAAAAGGCTCCAACCAAGGGATCCACCAAGAGACCTCGAGACAGCTTCGCCTCGCTGTGACCCACGGACGACGTTCCGTCTGTGCCGCCTCGTGCCGCCAAACTCTCGCCCGCGAGCCGACGTGCCGCCACATCCATGCTCTACCTCGTCGGCCTTGGCCTCAACGACGAGCACGACATCTCGCTCCGCGGGCTCGAGATCGTCCGCCGCTGCGAGGAGGTCTACCTGGAGGCGTACACCTCTGTGCTCACCGTCCCCGTCGCCCGGCTCGAGGCGCTCTACGGCAGGCCGGTGACGGTGGCCGAGCGCGACTTTGTGGAGTCGGCCATCGAGCCGGTCCTCGAGCGCGCCCGCACGGCCGAGATCGCGCTGCTCGTCGTGGGCGACCCGTTCGGCGCGACCACCCACTGCGACGTCCTCGCGCGTGCAAAGGCGCTCGGCGTGCAGACGCGGGTGGTTCACAACGCCTCCATCATGAACGCGATCGGCTGCTGCGGCGTCCAGCTGTACCGCTTCGGCGAGGCCGTCTCGGTGCCCTTCTTCACCGACAGCTGGAAGCCCGCCTCCTTCTTTGACAAGCTCGAGGCGAACGCGTCGCTCGGGCTGCACTCGCTGCTGCTGGTCGACATCAAGACACGCGAGCCGACGCTGCCGTCGCTCGCGCGCGGCCGGCCAGTCTACCTGCCGCCGCGCTTCATGACGGTCCGCCAGGCCGTCGGCCAGGTGCTCGAGATAGCCGCGACAAGGCCGGGCTCGGGCGTGGGCGCGACGTCGCGCGCGATTGGGGTGGCGCGCGTGGGGACGGAGAGCCAGGTGTGCGTGCACGGCACGCTGGGCGAGCTGCGCTCTGTGGACTTTGGGCCTCCCCTCCACTCGCTGGTGCTGCTCGGCGCCATCACGGAGGTGGAGGAGCAGATGTTGGGCTCCTTTTGCGAGGAGGCGGCCTCGGCGAGGCACCACACCGACCGCGAGCTCGAGCGCATCGACCGGGCGGCGGAGCGGGCCGCGCGCGCCTACGAGACGGGCGTCATCGAGGCGGAGGGCAGTGGCTCCTCGGAGTCGGACGAGGAGGACCAGCATTAAGTAAACGGTTTACGTCGCGCGTTTTTTATATATTGCGCGGGGTGCAGTGTTGATGTATATGTTCGCACCGTCTCGGTAACGGGGGCGCGCGCGCAGGGGGGGGAAGACGCGGCGTAAGCTGCTAGCTCGCCTCCGGCTTGGGCGCGCGGGCGGGGTCGGGGACATGCATGTGTAAAGACTAAAGTAACTTCACGGGTGTACAGGAAAATAAAACGCGAGAGAGCGAGCCAGGGCGGAGGCGGGAGAGAGACGCCGATTTGGGCGCATTGGCCATTGGCAGCGGCAACACGCTTTTACCTTTAGGATTGACACCACACGCCCACACGCCGCACGCAGCTACGGCGAGTCAGGCGTGACAAAGAGCTTGACGCCGACGGCGAGCATGCCTCCACTCGCGAGTCCCAGCGCTAGCTGCGTGAGTAGGCCGCCGAGGGTTACGTCGAGCGAGTCCTCCTGGATCGCATCGCCCAGCGGCTTGCCGCTCAGGTCGCGCTGGCCCGCGCTGGCAGCAACAGCCTCCTCAGCGGCAGCACCCTCCTCCGCGAGCACCGTCTCGCAGGAGAGAAGCACCAGTCCCTCCTCCGAGATCTTGGACCACCGCGTCTCGCCCTTGTCGTCGATCATCACCATCTGGCCGGCGCTGATGTCAGCCGAGTCCTCTCCGTCCTCGATGGTTGCGGAGCCTGACTTTACGTACACCATCTTGAGCTTCCCCGAGACGGCCGCATCGGCAAAGTCCTGCACGCGCCGCTCGAGGCCGGGCCAGTTGAAGACGCCGAGATCCTCGATCGCCTTTTGGTCGACGGTGTCGACCGAAAAGCCGCACGCCACAGCACAGCGAGGAGCGGCGCGAGAAGGCAGCGCCGGGAGGCTGAACGCGGCGGAGGCGGCCGCGTGAAGCAGGACCGTCGCGAGGCGGAGCGGAGATGGTGCCATATGCAGGCCCAGTTTATTACGGCGCTTCGTCACGCTTGCGCTTCCTCGGCGCTCGGCAGCTCTGCTCTTCGCTTGCTAGCCCGCAGGAGCCAGAAGGGGCAGAAGCCGGAAGAAAATCGAGCGAGTAAAAAACAAAAGGGAAAGGAAAAATTCGACACGGCACATGTTGTTCCTCGCCCATCTGCGTGCGCCGAGCTTGCGCCACCGCCGCCACAACGTCGCGCTGGCGATCGATCAGCCTCAGCAGAGCCTGCATGAGGCGATCGCCAGCGTCGGCGCCCGCATCGGCGAGACGGGAGAGCTGCTCCACCTCGACCGCAGGCGGGCGGCGGCGGGCGAGCTCGAGGCACAGTCGGCGAGTGAGGGCTTTTGGGAGGACGCGGACGCGGCGGAGGCGACACTGCGGACCCTCGCAGAGCACAGAGCCGTCCTCGAGCAGGCGGCGCGGTGGGAGGCGGCGGTCGAGGACGCAAAGGCGGCGGCCGACCTCGAGGAGGCTGAGCTGGTGGAGGAGGCGTCCGCGGCGCTTGCCAGCCTCGACGGCGAGCTCGATGCGTGGGAGCTGCGCTCGCTGATGGGCGGCGCGCACGACTCGTGTGGCGCGGTGCTCACTCTCACTGCGGGCGCGGGGGGCGTGGACGCGCAGGACTGGGCCGAGATGCTGCTGCGGATGTACAGGCGGTGGGCGGAGGGCCACCCGAGCGGGTATCGCGTGACGCTGACGGAGAGAACCGAGGGCGAGGAGGCGGGCATCAAGTCGGCGGCGCTCACCATCGACGGCCCGTACGCTTACGGCCACCTCAAGGCGGAGCGAGGCGCGGCCGCCGCCAGGGGTCGGGGTAGGGGTAGGGGTAGCTTACGCAGCCCTTGGCGCGTGACACGCGCCCGACGCGTCGCGTGTAGGCACGCACCGGCTCGTGCGGCTCTCGCCCTTCAACGCGGCCAACAAGCGGCAGACCAGCTTCGCGGGCGTCGAGCTGATGCCCCTCCTGGGCGAGGAGGAGGCGGGCCGGGTGGAGATCCCGCCCGCCGACCTAGAGGTGACGACGATGCGAGCGGGAGGCGCGGGCGGCCAGAACGTCAACAAGGTTGAGACGGCGGTGCGGGTGAGGCACCTTCCGTCGGGGCTGGTGGTGCGGTGCCAGCAGGAGCGGTCGCAGGCGCGGAACCGCGAGATTGCAATCTCGATGGTCAAGGCGCGGATGCTCGAGGCGATGGAGGCGCAGCGGGTGGACGAGCTCGCGCAGATCCGGGGGGAGGCGATCGCGGCCGAGTGGGGGCAGCAGATCCGGTCGTACGTCCTCGCGCCGTACAAGATGGTCAAGGACGCGCGCACGGGCCACGAGACTCCGCAGGCGGAGGCCGTTACTATCATACTCACTTCAACAGTCATAACAAAGTGGTTGAATGTAACGGGGCACGAACGCCTCAGGTGCAGTCCGTGCTCGACGGCGAGCTCGGAGGCTTCATCAACGCCTACCTGCGGTGGGCCGCTGCGGCGGAGCGAGACCAGCGCGCGGAAGGCAGCTGACGCGCGGGGAGAGTACGAGGGGGGAGAAGCTTGCGTACGTGGTTTTAGCAGGATAGATCGCTGTCTTTGGTGGGTGTGCGGCAATGACACGCGGTGCGCCGGGGACCGGGCGTGAGATGGGGAGATAGTGATAGAACGTATCTCCAGTTTTGCGTATGTGTCTGATCTGTCTGTCCGCGGGCGGTGCTCTGGGGGGACGCGGGGCCCCCGGAGGCACCGTGCGCCGCGCAGGCCGCAGCAGTGCCCAGTGCGGAAAGGGGCTCCGGCGCTCATACACTCGCTCGTCACAAATACCACACCGACTTCCCGATTAAATACGGTTAATAGAGGGCAGATTATGCTTTATGTGGAGAGATCTTGACACTTGTGAGGAGTGTACATAGGGTGTTGTTACATACAGATACTCCCGCTCCTCTCTCGGAAGACGCGCACCGGCCCGGGGGACTCGCTTGCGATCCCGCTCCAGCCAGAGGCCGCGTGAGGCGTGTGGGACGGTGCACGCTGGGGCTCGGGCCCCGAGTGCGCTGGCCTCTCGCGTCTCGAGGGGAGGGCGGCTCGTAACTGAGGTTCGCCGTCAGAGACAGTCGTCCTCCCCTCCTCGGATGCGTCTTTGAACGAGATAAAGAATCAAGAGCGGGTAACGAAGAGACAGGCGGAGAATTTGCGCACTGTGAAGGAATTAGCACAGCAAATCAACGATATGAAGGCCCAGGTTGCCGTGGCCAATTATACCCATTCCAACGGCCAGACCGCTCGCTTAAGGCTGATTGGCTAGACGATGCGCCTGCGGACGGACCCTCACAGATCACAGATCACAGATAGACCCTCCAACCATGACTTGAGAAAACTCCGACCTGATCGTGGTCGTACTGAGGACCGCCGACAGATCACTCAGACAGCAGACACGCCGGACAGGCCAACTAACCGCCGAAATTCGCACAATGATCAATGTCTGGACACGCACGCCCGCCACATGACGCCCACCGCCGCCGACCGACGGCTCGCACGGCCGTGCGGTGAGCAAAAAATTTGGGTCGCTGCGCGCCTGCCGGATGCTCTGCAACGTCTGGACGCTCGCCAGAAACGCCAGGAAGCTTGCCTTCCACCCCTGGGCCCGAGGGCGAACGGCAGTTGGTCGGCAGCCTCTGCGACGCTCCGATCGGCTCCTCGACCTCATCGCCTGCGACGAGCCAGCATGGCTCGTCGCTCGACGGCAGCCTGCTCAGTATGCTCTTGGCATTCTGTACAGCCCCGCCAGGCTCTCTGAGACGGCCTGCAGGGCCGGCGCGGACCGCCTCGGGCGCGATGGCCCTCCTCAGTACCTACCTCTTTGATGCCTGTCGGCTCTCCAATCTCGTCGCCGGCGGCAGGCCCGCATGGCGCGCTGCTCGATGGCAGCCTGCTCAGTACGCCTTGGACAGTGACTTCTGCCTCGCTGCTCTTACTGCAGCCGCCTCCGGGGCCGGCGCCGGCCGCCTCGCTCGCCAGTGCTGTCTACGCCTGCGACACGCGTGTCGGCTCGCCGCCCGCGTCGCCCGCGGCGGGCCCGCATGGCTCGCCGCTCGTCGGGAGCGTTCCCAGCAGGCTGTGCAGGGGGCACGGTCTGCCTCACTCAGGGCGCCGCCGCCGCTGCGCGGGGCCGCCACCGGCGCTGCTGCCGTGAACACTGCCGCCGTGTACGTCACCATCGCCTCTCTTCGTCGCCGATCTCGCCGACGCCGCTCGCCGCTCGCCGCCGCCCTGCCCTGCCCTGCCCTGCCCTCGCACAAACTCCCCCCCCCCCCACACACAAAACACCTTGCCCCTGCCCTGCGCCTCACGCCTCGCATCCCACCCGCGCACGACCCGCGCCCGCGCCCCCACGCCCCTCACCTCGCGCCTCACGCCTCCCTCCCCACCCTCTCAGGCATTTCTCCTCCCTGCTGCTCGCCGACGATTCCTCCCCCCGCATGACCGACGACTACCCGTCCTTCGGCGGCTCCTCCCTCTTCGGCGCCAACGCCTACTACCCGTTCGGCCCGGTGAGGGGCGGGAGCGCAGCCATTCCAACGGCTGGAGAGTTTCTGAACGGCCGTGCATGCATCTGCATGCCGGCTTACTAAGAATTTCCCTCGCTCCTGCTCCTCTCTCGGAAGACGCGCGCCGGCCTGGGGGACTCGCTTGCGATCCCGCTCCAGCCAGAGGCCGCGTGAGGCGTGTGGGACGGTGCACGCTGGGGCTCGGGCCCCAAGTGCGCCGGCCTCGCGTCTCGAGGGGAGGGCGGCTCGTAACTGAGGTTCGCCGTCAGAGACAGTCGTCCTCCCCTTCTCGGCCGGGCAACTAGGTCATTGAGGCCCCCCCCGGGGAAGAGACCGAACGGCCGGCCGACACTCTCGGCCATTCCAACGGCCAGACCGCTCGCTTAAGGCTGATTGGCTAGACGAGCGGCCTACCTCCATGGGGCTGTTGGCACGGGGGGAGGTGTCAATCACGCTCCCGGGACGCCGGAGAGATCGGGTTGGTCTCCCCCGCCTTCAGCCCTGACCCGACGGGGACGCCATCACCCTCGCCCAGGGATCTACAACGCTGTCTTAAGGTCCGACCTGTGGGCTCTGCCTGCGCTCGGCACCGGGCACCGCCTCGGTATACAAAATGCGCCTGCGGGCGGACCCTCACAGATCACAGATCACAGACACGCCGACGCGTCTGCACGCGGCCGGCCGGGCGAGAGGCTTGACACGATCCGACCCTGCGACCCTGACGCTGCTCCCACTTGGCGGCCTTCCCGGTCAGTGGTGAGGCGCAGTTCAGAGCTGTCGATGGCGCGATGCCGCACTGGTCCCACATTGGTGACACGAAGACCACCAAGTTTGCCGGTCCAAGAGAGAGGCACCGGCGCTGTCCTGAGAAGGTGCGTGTTCCCTCTTGACTGCCCATGCGCGCGAGGCTGTGTAGGCATAGCCTCGAGAGTGCCAGCAGCCAATCCGAGGCGACGCGCATTGCGCCAGAAGCGTGCACACGATGGAAGGACACCTTCCTACTGGCCGTACGATCAGGTCGTCATTGACTGCTTGATACTAAGGCCGCGAGCTATGCAGGTGATCAATTGTGAATCATGGCACGGTCAGCAGCGCCGAAAGGATGTCGCAAACAAAGGCGTGATAGCATGTGGCCGCAAGAACGCCGAATACCCATGAAAACAAGTAAATAAATAAATAAAAACGGACACCTCTCTACTGTGAGATGGGTAAAACAAGTAAAAAATCGCGCCAAAAAATTTAAAAAAATCGGCGCCTGTGGCGGGCCATGGGACCCCATCTCCCACCCGCATGGACACCCTCTGGGGCCCCCGCGCCGGCCCAGAGGGGCGGTGCCGGAGCGGTGCGCCCGTGCGCGCCGTGCCCCCGTGGGGGGCGAACAGGTGAGACGTCTCTGTGTCTCACGGGTGTTTCGTCCCTGTCTCAACGCTGTGCCACAAATGCGTCTCAGTAATGTCTCACGGACTCTCACCGATCTCTGCGTTGTCTCAGCCTGGTCACAGCAACAGTCTCACTTTGTCTCAAGGATGTCACACACACGGCACAGTCACCTTCAGAGACGTGTTTGAGACACCAGTGAGACAAATGTTCACCCCTGCTGTGTGACACTGTCGTCTCTACTACGTCTCCTCCTTTCCTCTCAGAGCGTCTCACACTCGTCTCACGGTGAACAAGCGGCAATCCTCGTCTCACTCGGTCTCACAACGGCATAGTTGCTGCGCCAAGGAGCGCGACTCGTCTCACTTGCTTCTGAGACTGTGCTGAGCCACGGCGTGATGAGACACGGCGCAGAACGGGTGTGAGACGCGGCCACAAGCCGCTGCCGTTGTCAGATACCATCTTACCATGCCATGAGCCAACCTGAGACGCAATCGTGAGACATTGGCGGGAGAGTCGAGACTATAGGCTGCGTCGTCTTTGCTAGCCAGTTGTAGCGCGGTCGGCAGAGGGGTGAGGGCGGCGACAGCATGGGTGGCGGCGAGCCGGCGAGGTGGGTGCTCGTGCGGGGAGGGCAGCGGTGGCGTTGGCACAGGCGGCGCCGGCGGCGGTGTCGGCGGCGGCGTTGCGGCGCGGGCCACGGCTGCGCACTGCTGGGGCGATGCGTGCTTTAAGTACCCATCAAGCTGAGGCGTGAGGGCGTAGCCGCGACGAACAGAGGGCGAGAGCGTAGTGCTGGGCACTAGCCCAAACCGCCCTGCCCACGAGAGCAACCGGCTACGCGCCGTTTGGGCCAGGGAGCGCGATTAATGGGGATCGTCCGACACGCCTCACCTCGGAGCGGTCGGTGCAAAGTACTCATCAAGCCGAGGGCGTAGCCGCGACGAACAGAGGGCGAGAGCGTAGTGCTCCACACCGCCACCGAGGTCAGGAGAACCGCTTCGCCACCGAGCCAAGACAGCTTGTGTTTGGCTTTGGGGGAGGCCAGCTCAGGCTGCCGCCCAAGCCCCAAGCAAGAAGTACATACACCTTCCTGCGCCAACTAGGGTTATAAAGTTAAGTGCCCAAATCCCGTAGGCCTGGCAAAAATTGGGGTTACCACCCACCCCAGACCCGCAACACCACTTTTTTCTATAGGTTACACAGGAGCAAAATTTCACTTCTGCCCGAAGCCCATCTACACCCTCCGAGAGCTAACGCCCACGTCGCTAAGACGGAATTAGCAAAGGTCTGGGAGGGGGGAGTCGGAAGTCATGGACCGTCGGTGGTCCGTAGCCACAGGTGTCCCTGCTAGCTTGCCGGCCGGCGCCGACCCCTGCTCCCGGGCGCGCCCAGGCCCGACCACGTACCTTACGTCGTCGCGCACCGCCACGCGGCCGGCAACTGGTCGCTCTGACCCACTTCCTTCGACAGCTGCGCACACAAGCCCGCTTGTCCAAGTCCGCAGAGTGTGAGCAGGTCTACTGGAGGCACAAGGAACATTCTTTGCATGCGCATGAACTGCAAGGGTCGAGGCCATTACCATACAGAATATTAAAGGTGCACATCCGGGACTGGTTGTTGTTGATGGGGTCGCACGCTTGACCTGGTCCGTTTCCTGGTGGCCTGCAGCAGGTGCCACATGCTGCACGCCAGGCTGCAGGCAGGCAATCGCAAGCCATATCCATCATGTCCTTGCAGGACCGGCCGTTTACGGTCTTGTCGCAGTCTTCCGGCACCGTGACATAAGAAGCGATGACTTCCGGCACCGTGGTAAAAAGAGACGATGTCCGCGCGGTCGTATTCAGGTCGTCGGGCCAGCCGGCCGGTGGTGCCAGTTCTACAGACCAAGCGTTGGGGAGCACGGAAAAGCTGGCCGCGGAAGCAGCGATGAGCGCGCCGAGGAGCTTCTTCATGGGTTGCCTACCCCGAATTGACCCACCGATCTTCAAGTGAGCCCCCCCGGTGTGAGGCCGAGAGGGGGCGAAGCCGCTCGGGCCGTCGGGCGCCAAAGCGAAGCGCATCGCATGGTGGGAGCGGAGAGGGAGCGGCGGGTTGCGTGAGTCAGAGGCGCAGCTCCCCGCGGCCATATGTGCGTCGATGCGGCGGGGCCAGCGCCGAGCGGAAGGGGGATCGCTCTCTTGCCAGAAGTGAGGGTGGGCGGTCGCGCGGGACAAGGGTGGGGAATGGGCAGCAGCGGACGCGTCTCGCGCCCTCCTCAATGGCAGCGGCTGCACCTGCGAGCGGGAGGCAGGCGGTGCGAGGCCAAGGGGGGGGGACAGCCGCTCGCGCCGCGAGCAGAGGCGCATCTCGCGTGGTGGGGGAGGTGAGGGGGCGGCGGGTTCCGTGAGCGATAGGCGTCGCGGGGGTCTAGGCGTGCAGCTCGCGGCGGCATAGTCGGGCGCGATGCGGCGCGGCAAGCGCGAGCGGACGAGGAAAGTGCTGGCTTGCCTTACGACTCGCGCGTGGTGACGCACATCTAAAGTCACCGTTCACAATTGTGCGCTTCCTTGTGTGGAAAGGCCGTTGGGGCAAGGCTTTTTTCTTTTGGGGGGATCAAGGTCGCCGCCATCGGCGCCACCATCGGCGCCGTCGTGGCGGGGCTCCTCTGCCTCGGCGGTGCGCTCTTCGCGCTACGAAAGCGTCGCCTCCAACTCGCAAAACAACAGCGGGTCCAGGCTTGCACACGAGGCGACTCTCAGGAGAACGACGACGGGGAGAGCGGCCAGGTAGTCACCACCTCCGAGTCGCTGCCAGAGCGGAGCGTGATCCACGCCCTGATGATCAAGGCCGTGGCCTCGCTGGCCGGCGACCTCGACGCTTTACGAGTGCCTGGGCACTAACCCGAACCGCCCTGCCCGCGAGCGCAACCGGCTACGCCCGCCGTTTGCGTCTGAGAGCGCGATAGAGCAACCGGCGGCTACGCGCCGTTTGAGCCAGAGAGCGCGATTATGCTTGGGGTTCGTCTACACTCACCGAGACCCGCCAGGCCGCACCTCAGACACAGCCTGAGTTGAGTCTCCCCAATCGCCACTGTCTCACAATTACGTCTCAGGTTGGCTCAGCATGGTCTCTACGGACCTGAGACGACTCAGTCAAGCAGCGGCTTGTGGCGTCGCAAACCCCGCCCTGCGCCACGTCTCATTGTGGCTCAGCACTGTCTCAGACGGAAGTGAGACGACTCACTTCGCTCAGGAATTGTGACGCTTCTCAGCCCAGCCGTGAGACTGAGTGATACGCGGCCGAAAGAGACGAATGTGAGACGCATCTGAGACGCACCGGCGACACTGACACTCAGCACTGTGACAGCAGAGAGACGCTTGGAGAGACGCAGAGAGACGGAAAAAATCATGCAAGTGAGACAGGGACGAAACACCCGTGAGCCGTGTGAGACAGAGACGTCTCACCAAAATTTCCCGTGCCCCCCGCGGGCCGCGCGCGCCGCCGCCGTGTGCGGCGTGTGGGCCCCGCGCCGGCGTGCGCGCGAAGCCGAAGGGCTGGCGGCGGCTGCGGCCTGCCGCCGCGCTGTCCCGCGGTGAACCCGACCACCCGAGTTGAAACTGACCAATAAAAAAGGCATCGGACCGGCCATCGCTCCCGCGTCTGCCGTCTCGCCTCAAAATACGGCCCTGTACCGCACACTGCGCGCACCAGGTGCGGGGGCAGACGTGTCGCACCGTGCGTCCAAGTTGTATGGCAACGAACAGATCGAGCCCACGCGCGCGCTGGCGTGGATCAGAACGCCGTCTTCCCGTGCTGATGTCCCTATTTATACGTGCGCGGGGTGGCGGTCCAATGCGCGAAGGAAGGCGTCGAGCGACGCAGCAGACTGAGGGGCTCGGCGGCCCTCCCTCGCTCAAACCAGAGGGTCATCCATCGCGCACCAGACGCGAGGGGAGCGGCAAGCAGCGGCAAGCCCACCCGAGCAGCGAGTCAGGGCATCCCCTTGTGCTTCGAGCCCTTGTGCTTGCTCTTGGAGGAGCCTTCACACGGCCGCGAGACGGGCGGCACGAACCCGTAGTTGGAGAGCGCCTCGTCCTGGCAAAACGAGCCGTAGTAGAAGAGCAGCTCCGCGCCTGTTCACAGCCCGAGGTGTGAAGAGACGCTCTTCAAGGCCGCCGTCGTAGAAGAGCAGCTCCGCGCCCGCAGCGATTGGTCGCAGCGCCCAGAGGAGGAAGGAGGAGCGCCTGCGCGCGAGGGGCGGTGAGCTTGCGGCCGGGCGACGCGGCAGGGGAGCTGGGCGCGCTGCGCCGGTCGTCGAAGCGGACTCGCAGCCCGATCTGCCCAAAGTTGAGCATGTCGCAGACGGGGACGATGAACTGGCGCGTGCGGCCGAAGACGGGCAGGTTCCAGTCGCGCGCCTGCAGGGAGGCGCGGGAGGAGTCTGGGGCAGGTCCTGGGCGGGTCTCGGAAGCAGCCTCTCGCCTGCACGACCCCGAGCACCTCTGTCACGCGCCGCAGCGAGTAGAGCGACGCGCAGGAGCGAGGCGAGGCCGCGCCGTCCGCCGACGCGGCCGCCGTCGGGTCGCACGCGCCTCCCTCGGCGAAGGCGGCGGGGTGCTGCTGCAGCGCCGGCGCGATGAGCCGCTGGTGGAGCGCCGCCACCCGCGCCTGTTCACGGAGACTGTTCACGGCTATTGTTCACGGCTGCGCGCGTGAAGAGGCGTGGCGTCGCAGAGGCGGAGGGAGAGCTCGGCGGCCGCACCTGGAAGCGGCGCGCGGTGGCCTGCACGCTGGGCTTGAGCGCGCGGAAGGCGTCCGAGTCGGGCGGCAGCGTCTTCGGGATGCTCGCCGGGTCGTGCCCGGAGAAGGAGGCGTGGATGTACGCCGCGTGAGGCGACGAGTCGCGCGCTCCCTCGCGCAGGATGAAGAGCGAGATGGCGGCGGCCTGCGATGGCAGGCAAGAGAGTGAGCAGCGCGCGGCGGCGCGCGGGAGGAGGCGCGCGGCGGCGTCAGGCTCTCGCGCCTCCCACAGCCCGCGCTGGCTGACGTCCTTGTCGGCCATCCGCAGCACCGGCGCAAACGACGAGTTTTGCACTGACAGGAAGGAGATCATGTTGGCGAGCGGCACGACGCAGACCTCCTCGTGCTTGGCGATCGGCTCCAGCGCGACCGCGCCGCGCAGCCGCCGCCCGATCGACGGGTACCAGAAGGTGGAGACACCCACCTTTGGGCAGTGGAGGCCGAGGCTGGGCAGGAGCCGCATGAAGCGCGCGGTCCGCTCGGAGTCGTTGTGCGGAATCCAGTGCGAGCGCTGCATCCAGGCGGCGGAGGACGAAGGAGCCGGCGGGACCGCGGCGTGGCAGAGCGCCAGCAGTCCGAGCATCAGTGAGCGAGAGGAGTTGGGCGGCACCGACACTGATGTGTGCAATGTGTGGGCGAAGAATTTTTTTCCGGCTCTTGTGGCGCAGTCTGGTATCCTCCCCTATTCCGCGTGAAATGTGCGGCCGCTGCGCGGCGTCGAGCGCACCGACTCGGAGACTGCGGACGCCGGGGTCGACGTGTTCATGCCCGCCGACGGTCCATAGATAGTTGATCCTGCGCACTGGCGTTGGAGGAGTTCTTCTCTCTTGGCATTGGCCCCGTCGGAATTTTCTTCGCTCCGCGAAGTCAGAGAGTAGGGTGGCGTACTGTTGCGCCCGAGTCGGTTCCACCGCCCGAGGACTGCCCAGTCTCCATTGCGCGCAACATCGCGAGCACTGCGTTGACGGCACCCGGCGACGCAGCCTCCAGGAGGCGGACTGACTGCGTCGCGTTGGGCTCAAGCAGGTTTTCCGGAGAACAAAAAGGAAAACAGAGGGTCCCCAGCACTTTGCGTTTCCGGAAATTTCCAGGGAAAACAGAGGGTGTTTGGTGCTCCATTCTGGAAACTCGCGAGTTTCCCTGAGTCTGAGAGCTGGTCTGGGGCAAAATCTGAGGCAAAATTGAGGAAATCGACAAAATACCCAGGCGGTCGCAGGGTAATTTCCAGGTATACACGGGTTCTCCGCGAAATTCCCGGCATTTTGCCGATTTGGCCTAAAATTAGGCTGATTTTGGGCCCAAACCAGCCTCAGACTCGGCTCAGAACCAAAAATTTGACGATTTCCACGCAGTTTTCCCGGGAAATTAGAGAGGAAAGGAGAGGGTGTTGTAGAGAAAAAAGGAAAGGAAAAGAGACGAGGTGCGAGAGGCAAACCTGCTTGAGCCCAAGCGTCGCGGCGCATGTCACCATCGGCCTCCGGGGGTGGGTCCGGGGCCAGGCCACTCTCGGCGCCCGAAATACCCGGCGCAGAGCCCGGCATTGGGGCCGCGCGGGGACGAAGGCAAACCCTATAGGGTTTGAGGGCGCCCGCACGAGATAAACTAGGCCTTCTTCTTTCAGAAAGATGAGAAAGACGGAGTGCGCTGGGTTCCGGCTCCTACCTAGATAGGGGGTCTGTCCCCACCCGTTAGACCCTGTGCAATAGGTAGATAGGTCCGGTTTTGACCGCCCCAGAGGGCCCTGCAATAGGTAGGTTGGTAGTGGCGGTGTGCGTGTGGTGGGGGGGGGGGCGGGGGGGGTAAAAAACCCGAAGAGAGGAGTGGGAAAACCGCTTCCGCTCGCGCGGGCGGGAGACGGCGCGTTTAGCCGCGAACGGGGCCATGCCAGACGAGTCGCCTGCGGTTGGGACGCCAGCCGAGACGGGTGCGGCGGGCGCTGCGAGCCTATTCACAGAGGGCTCAACGGGTATTTTTCGCTTCGTTCGCAGCGCGGCCTGGGAAGAGGTAGGTAGGTGGGGCACGGAGCCTGGCGGTTGGCGCCCGCAATAGGTAGGTAGGTAGGGCGTTTTGGCGCGACTCTATCTGGGTAGGAGCCGGAACCCTGCGAGGGCACCTCGTCTCGGTAGTACAGCTGTCGCCGACTGCTCCCACTCCGCTGCTGCCTCATCGCGCCGTCGAGCTCTTCTACCTGCAGCACGGCCACCGCGCCAACGCCTTCTCGGTCGCCTTCGATCCAGACCTCGAGCGCTTCGTCTCCGGCCGAGGCGTCGTCGCCCACGCGACTTGCAGGTTCCTCAGGACGAGAATAGTTTTCTACGACCCTCTCTGCGCGGAGGAGCAGGAAGGAGGACCTCGCAGCGCTGATCGACGAGTTCCTGACCTCGGCCCGCGGCCACCACGTCGGCTTCTGGAAGGCCTCGCAACAGACCGTGGCGGTCGTTGCGGAGCGAGGGTTTCGGTTGGGTACGGAGTCGACCAAGAGGTGCCCCGGGGCCCCCCGTGCCGGAACCCTCTTGGGTTGGAGGTGCGAGCTGGCGGCAAAGTACTCATTAGACAGCACCTGCGCGAGAGGGTCGTTCGAGGGCTCGCTCGCCAGGCGAGAGAGAGACGATGACGAAGGCGAGTACGACCACGATTACGGCTCAGCGCCTCGCTGCCCTGACCGCCGCCGCGGATGGCACGGCGCGCGAGATTGAGGCCCTCGAGGCCAAGCTCCGCGCAATCGCGCTCCGGAAACGTGCCATAGCAGAGCGTGCCGTGGAGGAGAACGCGGCGGCCGACGCGGCGGCGGCATTGGCGCGCGCGGCGGCGCAGAAGGCGGCGCGGGAGGAGCTTCCGTCGCGTGAGGAGCAGGCGTTCATCGACGCGGAGATTGGCAAGTCCGAGGAGCAGCAGGCTTGGCTCGAGCGGCAGGTGTCCGACGCGGCTCGGCGCAGGGCGGTCGCCGCCGCGCCGCTGCCCTCTCCGCTCTCGGCGGCGCAGGAGCGCTGGCTCGGCGTCGAGGTGGAGAGGCACGTCTCGCGCGAGGCGGCCGCGGCCGCCGCTGTGGCCATGACCCGGCTGGCGGCGAGCGAGGAGGCGGGCAAGCCCGCGCGCGACGAGCAGGAGTGGGTCGAGGCGGAGATGGGCAAGGCGGAGGAGGAGGCGGCCTGGTTCGAGCGGCAGGCGAGCGAGGCGGAGAAGCGGGTCGCCGTCCTGCGCTCGATTCTGGCGGAGCGAGGCGGCTCCTCCGCGTCCGCCCCCCTCGCCGCGGCCCTCCCCTCCCCCGTCTCCCTCGAGGAGGAGCGCTGGCTGCGCCACGAGGCGGAGCAGCACGCGGCGAGGCAGGGCGCGGCGGCGGCGGCAGTCGAGACGGCGCTCAGCCTCGAGGCGGGCGGCGAGGCGGCGCGCAACTCGCCCTCAGCAGCGGAGCAGGCTTGGATGCTTGAGGAGCAGCGCAAGCTCGCCGAGCAGGGCGCGTGGCTCGAGCGGCAGGCGACCGGAGGGGGACTCGAGGCGGGGACCAGCCGAGGGGCTCGTCCCGTGAGGTGAGCGCCACATCTCCTGCAGGCGTCGGAGAGCAGGCGCCGCTCGGAGCTGCTGCGGCGGGCCACCGGGCGCACGCCCCCTCCCCCGCAACGCGCCGGCCTCTCCGCCACCGCGCAGCCCTTCGAGCCTCCGGCGCCGCTGAGCGCCGCCGCCCCGGGGGCAAAGCTCCCCCCCTCCCCCTCCTCGGCCCCCTCCCCGCGGCGGCCCTTCGACCGGCCGCTGCAGGCAGGCGGGACGGCGGCAGGCGGGACGGCGGCCGTACCTTCGGCCCGCGCGACGCTCGCCCACCGGGCCGCCGCCCATCCCATCCACCCACCCTCCGCCGCCCAGCCCGCCGGAGGGGCGATCCGGCGCGCCGCTCGCCGACCGGCACCCGTCCACCGCGGGACCCGTCCACGGGACACGTCCGCGACACGTCCGCGACGTGCACCGCAGGCGCGCCCTCGCGGACCTCCACCGCACGCGCGAGCAGATGGGCGCGCTCCGCGCCCTGGCTGCCGAGGCGACCGAGGCGGTGGAGGCGATGCGGGCGGGCTCGCTCGAGCCGCAGCCGCACCTCAAGCGGACGCTTGTCCAGCTGCAGCAAGACGCGGCTTCCCTGCTCGCGCGAGGCCGCTCGGCGCTCGGTGCGATGGCGGCCGCCGGCCCGTCCGCCTCCGCCTCCGCCTCCGAGGCGGGCCTCGCGCGCTGTCGGCGAGCAGTGGACGCGCGCTGATGGACAGCTGGCTCTTTGACAACTGGCTCTTTGCACAGGCGGAGCACGTCCTCTCGCTAGCGGTGCAGACGCTGCGCGAGGAGCTCGCTTCGCTGCTCACCGCCTACGCCGAGATGGAGGCGGAGCGAGGCGTGGCGCACGCGTGACGGCCCTCCTCACTCCAGCAGCAGCAGCAGCACTCCTCGGGCGGGCACGCTGTGTGGCGCCGTCGCACGTGCACTCTCGACTGATGCGCAACACACAGCGCACGCCACACACGGTGGGGGCAAGGCGACGACGAGGATTGGGTCGGCTGGTCGGAGGCCGGCTGCTGTTTGCAGCATACCCTCCACCCGCACCGCACGGTGGGGTGGCTGTCACGCATTGTGTCTCTGTCTGTCACTCTGTGACGAGCTCGAGGGTGTCTCGTGACACGACTCCCTGCAGTGCTGAGTCCTGAGACGAGACGCCACAGCCGATTTTCTTACTGTCTAATTAATCGATCTTGTCGTGAATCATGCAAATTGAAAATGCCCCGTGCCGACGTGCAGTCATCATCTGTCTCCACACATTTAACTCTCGGGCGTCGTGGTGCAGCACCGCACGCCAGAGGCTCAGGCAGGAGGCACAGAGCCCTCGAGGCAGAGTGCAGTCTGCACACCGAGACCCCGCCGCGGCCCACCGTTAAACCCCGCGTCCATGGGAGCACGACCCTGACTGAATTACCAAAGACCGCTTCACTCCTCTCCGCTGGCTGCTTCCGTGACCGCCCCAATGCTGGCTTGTCGCTGCGCCTTCTCGTCCAGCAACCTGTGTGAGAGGATCGTGATTGAGAGGTGCGTGGAAGTGAAATCCTAAAATGGAGTGGAGGTCGCTCACCGCTCGAGCTTGAGGCGCGTCTGGCAAAGCAGCTCGCTAAAGAAGGAGAGGCCCACCTAGGGACAAGCTAGCGGCTAGCTTGTCCCTCGCGAGCTGTTGAGGCGGTTGTGCGTCCGTATGTGTCCAAATCCTGGGATTTTAGCTGCCATGCTTCGAGGTCAGCATGGGATTTGGTGGTGATTGGAAATCCAGGATTTCCAACCGAGGCGAGGCGCTCCGTGATCTCAACATACTCCGCGGTGAGAGCCTATTCTCCTACAATGCGAGAGTCTGCAGCTAGAAATTGCAAGACTCCAATGCGAGGGTGAGGCGCCGCAATCGGGCCGTGGTAGAAGGCCTCCAGCTCTTCCTGGGGCGTCGGCGACGGCTCCTCAGCCATGTGCTGCTGCTGCTGCTCTGCTGCCGCCGCACGCGCTGCTGCGCGCTGCTGCTCTTTCCGGCTTGGGCCCTTGCCTCGCGGCGAAGATGAAACCGCAAACAGTAGATTTTAGGGCTCGCCCTTCCGCGAGGTTTTTTCAGTTGCAACAACCTCCTTCGGGGCAGAGGCGTGTCGTCATCTTCTGTTCGCGTCCCCACCCATACCGCGTTGGTGTCCAGTCCGAGCGTGACTGTTCTTCACCTTCCTACCTACCGACCTACCTAGAGGCTGTCTGAGCACACGCTACGAGTACGAACTCTATGAAGTGGTTCATTTGCTCGAGGAGGTTTCAATTTCGTCTGAAAAGATCGGCTCGCGAGCGAGGTGGGTGCGTGGAGTGCTCTAGTCTGAGCCCGATACGTCGTAGTATACGTAGACTCGTATAGTGCGCTTGGAGGAGCAGACGACCACCTCACTGTTTCACACACAATCTCTCTCAGCGCATGTGTTTGTGGATGTGTGTGTGCGATGTGTGCGCGCGTGTGTGTGTGCGCATGTGGTGTCGGTCTCGCGCCTCTCGCGGTCGTCGGCGGTGCGCTCTCACACCTCTCTGACTCTGTCTGCGTCACTCGTTGTCGACACGTCGGGTGCACATGAACGTGTCTCACTGCGGCTGGCAGGATTATGCCCCGTCGAGCGTCGTCGCCGACAACGATCTGCTACCCCTCTTTTCCTTCACCCTTGCAGCGACGTCTCGCTCGAAAGAGAGTGCAGGCATTGGTAGCCATGGCCGGGGAGAGGTGCGAGAAGAGCGCGAGGAGACGAGGTGTCAGCGATTTGGGCAAAAGAGGGTCCCCCCAACGGCATGCACCAGCACCGCGCCGCTGCAACCCATCGGCCAATTGTTAGGAGCTAGATCTCTTTGACAGCTGCTTGCCGACCTCTTCGTCATTCTCATAGAGGTCGTCGTCGTCCTGGTCCTGCGCGCCGCTGAGGCGGTCGCTTCCTATCGAGAAGATGTTGCGCGCCTTGCTGCGCGACTCGACGAGCGGGCCGATCCTTCGTCTGAGCCCACAGCAAAGGGCTGCAGCGAGCACCATGCCCACGGTGATGAGCAAGCCGGTGAAGTTCTTCGACATAACCAGAGGCTCCTCGACGAAGGCTACCTGCCGCACCGACACGATGCGCGAGAGGCGCGGGAACTCGCTCTGCAAGTACTCACCGCCGCGCTTTCGGATCTCAGCCTGCTGCGGTCGGTCTCGGTAGCCAGAGTAGACGGAGGCAAGTGTTGGCATGCCGAAGACAACGCGGCCAATCGGGACGTAGCCTTTGTCGTCCAAGTTGGGGTTGTCGTCCAAGTTAATGATCAGCTGCGTGCCACGAGGCGAAGTGTCCGAGGCGACAAACGCGACCGAGCCGCGGATGTTCCAGTCGGGGTGAGCCACCGCCTCGTCGGATAGCGGCTGCGCATCCCACTGCGCCTGCAGTGTACGATTGCTCGAAAGGCCGAACTGCAGCACCACGCCAGGGATGACGCGGAAGATTGCGCAGCCGTCAAAGAATTTGGAGTTGACCAACTGCCGGAAACGCCCAGCTGCTTGCGCGCCCTTGGCCTCCCTCACCGTCACGAGTACTGCCTCGCGCCGCCGCTCATCCACCTGTATGGTCAGCTTGACCGTGAAATCTTCTGCCCTCGCCGTCGCGGCGAGGAGCGCCACGGCGCACAGACAGGCCCGCGTAGCAGGCATACGTTTGGTAGGGGGGCCGGCACAGGCCCGCGTAGCAGGCATACGTTTGGTAGGGGCGCGCACAGCAGAGCGCTTGACGGAGCTCGGGGTCGCGGCGGGCGGGTTCTTTTTTTCGATTTTTAGTTTTAGCGCATTTTACATTCGAGTCGGTATACCCGGTGGCGCAGGCGGTGCCGCGGTCGGATTAAGATATTAAAAGGCTATTTGAGGGGAGGGAAGCTGGCTGGGGCGACGAACGTACGACCGTCGGCCTGCGGCTGCGCCCCTCCTTCCTTCCTGGGTGGACGAACGTTTCGGTGGACTCTGGGGGGGCGCGGGGGGCCCCGGGGGCACCGTGCGCCGCACCGCAGTGCAACAACGGGGCCCCGGCTCCGCTAGTCTCCGGTCTCACCAACTTCCGTCTTCCCGATTAAATACAGTTAAATAGAGGGCAGATTTGGAGAGATCTCGAGGAGTACACACAGATAGACCCTCCAACCATGAGAAAACTCCGACCTGATTGGTCGTACTGACCGCCGACAGATCACTCCAGACAGCAGACAGGCCGACGTCTGCACGCGGCCGGCCGGGCGAGAGGCTTGACACGATCCGACCCTGTGACCCTGACGCTGCTGCTCTAGCTATCAGACATGCACTGCTGACTGCTGCCACAATGCGCGACCTGTGCTGGCCCACTTGGCGGCCTTCCCGGTCAGTGGTGAGGCGCAGTTCAGAGCTGTCGATGGCGCGATGCCGCACTGGTCCCACATCGGTGTACGGTGACACGAAGACCACCAAGTTTGCCGGTCCAAGAGAGAGGCACCGGCGCTGTCCTAGAAGGTGCGTGTTCCCTCTTGACTGCCCATGCGCGCGAGGCTGTGTAGGCATAGCCTCGAGAGTGCCAGCAGCCAATCCGAGGCGACGCGCATTGCGCCAGAAGCGTGCACACGATGGAAGGACACCTTCCTACTGGCCGTACGATCAGGTCGTCACTGAGGTCGTCACTGAATGCTTGGTATTAAGGCCGCGAGCTTTGCAGGTGATCAATTGTGCAGCATGGCACGGTCAGCAGCGCCGAAAGGATGTCGCAAAGGCGTGATAGCATGGCGCCGAGGGCCCAACTTGAGAATCGTGCTTTCTGTGAGGTTTTAAGTGTTTTGTGAGGTTGTTTCGTGTTAGGTTGGGTTGTGCTTGGGTGAGGTTGTTCCGAGTGAGGTTAGGTCGTCGGCGCGAAGGGTGAGTCTCGACTGCCGCCGCTCACGCCAGCGGACGGCCACTATCGGTGTTTTTGGCTTCGCCACCGTCCAAGGCGTGCGCCATGCACTCGCCATTATCGAGCGTCCGAGCAAGCTTGTCCGACGAGTGGCTTGCTGTGCGGACGCCTTCTTGTGGCTCTCGTCGAGAGCGTTTTGCGTCCCGGCGTGTTGAGAGAGATGTCGTCGTCGTCGTATACTGCTGGCCCTCATGTTGCCAGGGCTGTGGGCTGCAGAATTGGCGTCTGTGGCGTGTCTACGCAGGCTCTGCAGCGTGATGGCTGGCGGGACTGCGAGGCTGGCGGCAGCGGAAGGAGAGGCTGGGCACGAGCCAGGAACAGGCTGTGGCCAGGTCCGCAGGTGGCTGCGCTCGGGCGAGGCGCGCGCGCGCATGGCAGGCCGAGCAGGCTCGGCATATGGTGAAACCCCGAGGTCGCGATGCGGTCCCGCTTTCCGCGATCATTTCGTCCGTCCAATCGAAGGAAGCGCCGGATCGCCCATGTTTATTTTAGGTTTATTGTTGTAGGTATATTGTTGGCAAATCAAGACACAGAGCTCACACAGAATCACAGCGGGAGGAAAGCGGCGAGTCGCAATTCCTGGGGTCCTTGTGGCGGGCCACCCTGTCCAGAGAGGCATGGATGCCAATCTGGGGTCTCTCGACCGAGTCTATGAAGCCCTGGCCGCCTCCCGGTGTTTTTAGTGTTTTTTTCTTTGTGCCAGTGCGCGCCAGTCCCGTGCCCAGTGTTGTGCGAGGGAGTTTTGTTAGAAAATTCTTTCTGCAGAAAGAAAGAAAGAAAACAGACAACCCAAGGGAGGGATGGGAGAACGGCACGCCGCCACCACACAGGGATTTTAAGGAGAGGAGTGTGATGCGAAATTCTTTCTGCTGTGTCGGGCAGGGCGCGGGTAAAATTCTTTCTGCTCACACGTGTATCAAGCACGCTGGACGCTGCTCACGCGATTGCTGCTGTCGATGCGATGTCGGCCTTGTTGAGACACAGCGACTCTGACCCTCCGTCGCCACCACTGCAGCCGCCTGCTCCTCTCTCGTTCGAGCACACACGGCCGTTCCTGCATGCGTGGTTCGAGCGAGAGGCGGAGCAGCGGGAAGTGGCGCGCGACGAGCTGCACCGCCTCTCCGGATGGTCCTACCTCAGCACCGCCGAGTTCCGCTCGCTTGTCGCCGACGCTGTCCACCGTCTCAACCCGCCCATTCGCGACGGCGCGTTCGTCTACGAGCTGGGCATCGGCGCGGGGGCGGTTCTGAAGACTATCAGCTCCCTGCACCGGATCCGTCCAGCGGGCTGTGATTTCAGTCCCAAGGCGATCCAGCGAGCCAGCGAGATCTTTCCAGCTCACGCCGCGGCGTTCCGGGTCGGCGACATTGCGCTGCCTCTCTCCTCGAAGGGCGGCTGCGCCGCGAGGGCCGGCGCGTACTCTCACGTCCTCTCGTTCGGCTCGCTCGCAATGTATCTCACGCACAGCGAGATGGCCGTCGCACTGAGGAACGTTGCGAAGCTGGCGAGTGCCGGCGGCTCCGTCGCCGTCACGCACTTCATCGAGGCGGACGGCGAGCCGAAGGGGACCATCGTTGCGCCGATCAGCCGGCAGCGCCTAAGACAGCTCGCGAGCGCTGCCGGGCTGACTAACATCAGCTTCCACCCGATGAAATACCAGGGAGATAGGTTCATGATGACTGCCCGGGGTCCTCGCGTCGATAAGAGCGGATGGGCCGGAGGCCCCAGCCCCCACACCTTGCCACCTCGTCCCACTCGCTAGCGCTTCCAGCATTCCAGCCGAGCTGTGCGTTGTAACTTTTTATAATGCGTGCGTGTGTGTGGAGTCAGGAGTGTGCGCTAGAGCTGTCAAACGTTAACTTTGGGCCTAACAGTTGCACTATTGTTGGCTGAAAATCCTCAACGTTGTTCAAGTGTTCTCCCCAGCCCAAGCTGTTACTGTTTGTTACTGTTGTTACTGTTGTTCAGTGGTCAGCAAGCAGAAAATGCCAAAAACCCGGGTAAAACCCGAAAATACCTGGGTTTTTCCGGGT
Source organism: Emiliania huxleyi CCMP1516 (assembly GCF_000372725.1). Taxonomy (NCBI): domain Eukaryota; phylum Haptophyta; order Isochrysidales; family Noelaerhabdaceae; genus Emiliania; species Emiliania huxleyi. Next base: position 77,798 of record NW_005200272.1, on the reverse strand, counting down.
ATTTTCGGGTATTACCCGCACTGGACGCTGGAGATCGTCGTGGGTCACTGCCAGGCCTTCCTTATTGTTGTTCAGCTGGCCTAACGTTAGCTACTGTTGTTGGGGAGCCCCACTGTTGTTCTGTTGTTACTGTTAACACTAGCAACACTGTTCAGCTCTTAACGTTTGACAGCTCTAGTGTGCGCCGTGTGCATATGGTCGTATGTGTGTCCCGCCTCCCGCGCGCTTCCACCGCACACACACGGGCGCTCACAGTCGCACTCCTTTCTCTCCTAATCGTTTAATCCCCCCATGCTCTTAGAGGGGACCCCTAGGCTTAAAAGGGTGTGGGCCCTGGGCGCTGGGGCGCCTGCGGCTTAAACGGCTTAAAACTTGCCATGGCAAGTTTTAAGAGCTGCTGGGCCGCCAATTCCTTAAACGGTCTTAAACGCTTAAACGGTGCGGGAGAGCTCCCGAGGTCGATGGTCCGGGAGGCTCTCTCTCGTCCCGGTAGACACGCCGGAGGCCGGGAAGCTGGCTACAGTCAGGGCTAGCACGCGTCCTCCCTATGCGAGTATGGCTCCTGCCAGTGCACCAGACTTACAGATGTGTCTTCAGAGGCGGGTTTGTGCCTAATAACGGCAGTATTGGAGAAAACGGCGCGGAACCCAGCGACGCGTGCCGGCGAGGCCGATTTTCTTAAACGGTCTTAAAACCTTAAAACATAAAAGAGGGACCCCCCCCCCGGTCGGTGCCTGCAATCTCTTAAATGGCAAGTTAAGCCCCCAAACCTCCTCGTTTCTTAAAAGGTCTTTAAAAAACCCGGCCCTCAGAACCCTAGGCCGTAGCCTAAGGGGTCCCCTAAGCCCCCACAATTATGCCCATCTCTCCCTCTACGCGTCCTAATGCTAAAGAGCCGTACGTCCTAGAGCCGTACTATAGAACAGCCGCCGTTTTTACATGTATATTTGTTTTCACTCTTTGCCTCGTCCAGTGTGTGGCGTCTAGCGACCACCGGGGGTCAGACAACAAAAGTGAGAGTCTCGCACACAGCTGGTAGGACGAGAGACAATAGATCCCGTTTCTCGTCACCGAGGACAGAAGGAGTTTGAGTGAGGGACCGGAGGGCCTCTTTTCCTGTGCGAGACGTGCGAGAGGTACATGTTGAAGACGAGACTGGCGATGTTGTCGACGACGACTTGCATGGAGTAGTGAGGCAGCGCAAAGACCACGAGGTACGTGGCGGAGAAGAAGGCGAGGCCGTCGACCCACACACGCCAGAACTTGGCGCGGACCTCCGCCCACGCCTCCGCTGCCCCACCGCCGCGCATGTACGCCTGGAGGCCGAGGTAGGCGACGGCGGTGGCGGACTCGTAGACTATCTGCGAGAGGAGCGCCTTCGTGGCGGCGAGGCTCGCCGGGTGGGTCAGCGCGCGAGCGAGCGGCGGAGAGAGCACTCGGCGTGCGGCGAGCACATAGCGGTGCGACGCCTCGTGCAGCAGCCGCGCCCAGAGAAGGAAGGGGATGTCGTCCGAGACGAGCGCCGCAAGAGTCGACCGGCGAACTCGCCGCCAGTCCAGGTCCGCCGTCGCCGTTCGGCCGCGGGCCGAGTCGACAGCAACCGCTTGCGCGAGGACATCTGCTGCGGCATCGGCGAGAGCTCCGTGCGCGAGAAGCGCAGCCATGTCATTGTCGAGCCGCAGCGCGCGCAGAGCAGCTCGGACGGCCCCAGGTGACTGCTGGCGGGCTGTCGGCCCCGCTGGGATGACAGCGGCGGAGGCAGCGGCGACAGCGATTGCAGTGCCCGCGTAGATGCGTGCAGGCGTCAGGCGCACGGTTGCGGTCACACAGTGCTTGCCGCCGCCCGGCTGACTGCTGGTTGGCTCTGGATGCGCACAAGGCAGGAGGAGCGCCTGCCACATCAAAGAGATATATTTCCCACTTTCCGCACGGCACCCGTGGCTCTCGATCCGACCCCATGCACATTGTGAAAAAAAGAATCACCCGCAAGCATACTGCGGGAAAAACGTCCCGAACCCATACTGTGACCTGTAGCATATGCGTACGTGAGACTGGATAGGAGTTCGTAGTACCTGGGATTTTTTTGGTCGGTGCGTACAACGTACTTTTGCTCGTTCCTCTCTCTGGACTCTGGTTGTAAGGCGTGCCGGGGAAACCCTCGCGCGAAAAGAAAAAGGACGCCCCGTGGATCTTTGATGATTCTCTCTTTACCACCGTCGGCCGTCCACCCCGCCCCTTGGCCCTGCCTTCCTCCTCTCTCCGTCTCGCCCGCAGCTCCCGAGTGCTTGCCGTCACCTCGACTCGACGCTGAAGGCGAGGTAGACCTGGTTGTGGTCGGTGAGGACGCGCGGCTGCGGCTCGTGCCCGTACTCGGCCGTCACCGCGGAGGCGGCCACGAGGGCTCCGCCGGTGCGGTCCATCAGCACGCGGTCGCACCACGCCGGGCAGCGCTTGGAGGCGAGCAGGTCGCACCAGCCCGCCTCGTCGGGCGGGGTGCCATCGCCCTTGCCCTCGCGGTAGGCGTAGGAGGGAGGGAAGGCGAGCGGGAGCTCCTCGAGGGGGAGGGCGCACTCGGCCGAGGCGGAGAAGGCGGCGAGCTCGCGGTCCGACCTGCGAAGGGGTTGGGGGCTAGCCTCGGTCGTGCGTCCACCGAGGGGGGGGGGGGGGGGCAGGCACCCGCGCAGCTCTGTCAGCTTGCGGGCGAGCAGGCTTGGCTGAGAGAGCTCGAACTGCTTCGGGCCGAGCAGCCTATCATTCTCGGACTCGTCTTTGGCCTTGAGAGGGGGCGGGGGCGCGGCTCGAGCGGGAGGAGGAGGACAGGTAGCCATCGCCGCCCTCGCCGCCGCCGCCGCTGGTCTCGAGGCGGAGGGGCGTCGCGTCGGCGGCGGCGACGGCTCGCGCGCGCTGCAGCCCCTCCGCGCCACAGAGCAGGGAGACGGCGTGGGCCAGGTCGAGCCTTGGGGGGGGGAGGAGGTCGGAAGAGGGAGGGGGCAAGTGATTGGGAGGGTGGCGGGTGGGGGAAGGGCGGCGGGTTGGGAAGGGTGGTGGTCTGCGCGGGCAGGGGACGTTGGGAGGGGTGCGGGCAGCGAGCGAGGTCTGCTCCTGAAGTTGAAGTCGCCGAAGAGGAACGCGGCGCTCGCCGGTGCCGGTGCCGCCCCTCCGCCCGCCGCCCCTCCGCCCCGCAAGCCGAGCAGGGCGGCGGTGACGAGGGAGAGCGCCTGCTGCCTGCAGCTCGCGTAGGTCGAGGCGCCTAGCAGTCGCACAGAGGGCACCCTCTGCTGGGCGGCCGACTCGCCTTCCCCCCCCCGGGGCGAGGACGGGCTGGACCTGCCGCCAGGGCGGCGAGGTTGCTCTCGTCGTGAAAGTTGTGGACGTTGACCAAGTCGAGCACCGCCCCGCCTCCGCCGCCGAGCTGCCAGCGCGTGAGCAGGTACCCCTTGCGCGACCTGCTCACGGCAGGGCTCGTGACGACACGCCCCGGGAGGCGCCCGCAGGAGCCCGGAGCGAGAGGCGCCAAGTCGAGCCGTAGAGGTGGCGCGGGAAGCGCTCGTGGCGGCAGTGGCGGGGCGGGAGGCCCGGCTGCGGGACGAGCGGGCCGTCGGCGGCACGCAGGCTCTCGAACGCCCCCGCGGCGCCCTCCGCCTCCTTCCACCGCCAGAGCCGCACCAGCTGCATCGCAGAGCGCCGAACCAGATAGATTGAGCCGAGCGCGGTAAAGCCGTCCTCCGCCGTGTCGGTGCGGACCATCATGCCGCTCGACCAGTGGTCGGGCAGGGCCGCCTCCACCGCTCCCGCCACCGCCGCTGCCCCATCGAGGCCGCACGTCCTCCAGCGCGACCCGCCGACCTCCTGCATGTGCAGCGCGATGAAGTCGGCGCGCGTCCGCTGCACGAGCGCCGCGAGGCCGTCAGCCCACGGCCGGAGCGCCTCGTCGGGGTCGTCAAAGATGCCGGCCACGTTGTGAGTGAGCAGCAGGACTCGCATGTAGAGTCTGCGTCGGACACAGCGAGCGGCCTTATTACCAGGTATAAAAGAGAAGGAAGAAAAAGAAAGCCCCCAGCCTTGACACTGGCGTGGTCGTCGGCGTAAAAAAAAATCGCGCCAGGTTGCAACCCTTGTTCTGCACTGTGCTGTGAATCGAGCGGCAACCAACAGCTCTCAGCACCCCCCGGTGCTGGGGTGCTGCCAGCAACCAACCAACTCACCGGCGAGCGGAGCGAGCCGAAGAGCGGGCCAAATTGGCGCTGTGAACGCACCTACGTGGCGGGCCGCGCAGGCCCGGCAGCAGGGCACCATGGAGCAGCAACCGACAACGTGGACGGGGATGGGGTGCTGCTCAACCGGCGGCAACCAGCAGCTTTCACAGCCGAGTGCGGAACAAGGGTTGCAACCTGGTAAAAAGACGGCTCGCAGGCGGGGCCTCCGCACTTTCTTTTTAGCAAAACAACCACCCTCGCCTTCGACGGCCGCCACCTCAACCTCCCTTCGTACATGCGCCCGCCGTTCGCCCTCCTCCTCCTTCTGGTGTCCCCGCCACATGCCGCGAGCTTCGCCGGCGTCGCTTGCCCGCTCGGCGGCCACTGCGCAGCCCTCCGGCGTGTCACTCTGCGTGCGGAGGAGCACGCTGCGGCATCGCCGCTGGAGGCGAGAGCGACGGCGCTGTGGGCGATGCTCGCTCCAGCGGCGGGTCACCTCGGCGAGGCGGAGCACGTAGACCTCCGGCTCGCGCTGCGTGTGCTGCTTTCGAAAGCAGCCATCGTCAGCAGCGTGGAGGGCACGGCGAGGCAGCAGTCGGCCCTCGTCGGCGGAGCTCTGCCCTCCACTCTGCTCGAGCCGACCTTCCGCACGCCGCCCGACATCGCCACGGACGGCGGCTCGCAGGGGTGGGAGGGCCTCCTCTCGATAGCGCCCGCCGGTGACCGGGCTGCAGACGGGTGGCATGCAGAGGCGCCTCTCGTGGAGCGCGGTGGCGACGCCGCGGCGCTGCTGGTGCTCGCGAGCGTGCGGGCAGCCCTCGACTTGCTCCAGCTCGGGCTCGATGCGGAGACCGTCGCGGTCCACAGCCCACACACACTGTCACGCTGCAGCCCCACCGCCCGGCACTCACCCCTCGCCAACCGCCCTCACCGCTCCCGCGCGGCGCCGCACTCAGCCGCCCCTCGCGCCGGCGGTGAGGCTCTCGGCCAGCGCCAAGTTCACGTCACTAATGTCGACCAGGCGGTGATGCTCTCGGGCAGCGCCCTCTCCGCCGCGGCGCCGAGCTGGCCTCTCGGCGCGCCCTCGCCCTTCTCCGCGCGCGTCGACCACCTGCTCGAACAGGCGGAGATACGGGGAGATGTGGGGAGATCGCGAGGATGGTCGACCACCTGCTCGAGCAGGCGGAGATGCGGAACCACTTCAAGACTCAACCACTTCCAGACTCGAGCCCAGACGACCATCACAGTCGACTTGCCGCTCGAGCAGGCGCGGCGGCTGCAGGCTATGCCCGCCTCGCTGCTGCCTCGGCCCGCTTCGCTCGACGACCTCGACTAAACCAAGTACGAGTTCGATAGAAGGAATCGCGCCAAGTAATAGGCCCGCTTCGCTCGACGACCTCAACTCGGCGGCGGCGGCACTCGTCGTGAGGGCGATGGTCGGCGCGGGCTCGCGCGAGCCGCGGGCGCTGCTCGTCGCGCTCGGCTCGACTCTCGCGCAGCTGCGGCGGGAGGAGGCGGCGGGCGGTGCCGATGACGCGGGCGCGGCGGTGGCGCTGCGAGCGGTGCAGCTGTACGCCCCTCTCGCGCAGACGGTGCGTGGTCTACCCGCCCGGCTGCGAGGGGCATGTCCTCGACACGCGGACATGACATGTCCGAGACATGTCCACCAGGTGGGGCTCGCGCCGCTCGGTTGCGAGCTCGAGGCGGTCTCGTACCGCCGCCTCTTCCCAGGACACGTCTCCCGCCTGGGTCCGCTGCCGCCGCCTCGGCTGCCGCGGCCGTGGCCGGCGCGAGGCGAGAGGGGTCCGCCGTAGGCGCGTGGTTCGACGCCGTCTGGCCGGACGCGCACCAGCTGCTGCCCCGGCTGATCGCCGAGCTGCGAGCCGCCGTCGAGGAGGCGCCGTCGCTGCACGGGCTGCTGGCGGAGGTCGCGCACCGGCCCGTCATACGTCCACATGACACGTCCACATGACACGTCCACGGCACGTCCACTGCAGGTCACGGTCACGGGGCGCGTCAAGACGGTCCCCTCCACGCTGCGCAAGCTGCTGCGCGACGTGGACGACGTCGAGGCGGTGCGGGACGTGCTCGCGCTCCGGCTCGTGCTGGCGCCGTCGGTCGGCGCGGCCGCCGAGCTGGCCGCCAGCCTGGAGCAGCCGACCCTCTCTCGCCCCGAGGCGGAGGCGCTCCTCTGCTACGCCGCCTACAAGCAGGTCGTCACGCGCTGGCGCGAGGAGCCGGGCCGCTTCAAAGACTTTGTCGCGCGCCCAAAGCCAAACGGCTACCAGTCGCTGCACACGAACGCGCGCGCCCCTGCTTCGCTCTCCTCTCCAGCTCGCCCCCCTCCGCGCCCCCCTCTGCTGCCTCCTCGGCTGACACGCAGCTTGCTCGAGTCCAGGTGCGGCTCCCCGACGGCCGGCTGGTCGAGGTGCAGGTCCGCTCCGAGGCGATGCACGAGGCGGCCGAGCGAGGGGCCGCGGCGCACGGCCTCTACAAGGGCGGCGTCGACACGCCTGCGCTGCTCCTGCCCGAGGCGGCGGCGACCATCGAGACGCTTCGCGCGCTTCCGGTGCTGCCGGCGACGCCGCTGCTGCCGGCGACGCCGCTGCTGCCGGCGGCGCCGCCGCAGGGGGCCGTCGAATCCCCCGCCGTCGTCGATGCGAGCCCGGCCGCCATGGCGATCGCGGGCGTCGGCGAGTCGTCGGCGGGTGGTCTCGCGCGCCGGGCGGACACGTCCCCGCTCCCCCGCTGGGTCGACCTGGTGGTGGAGGAGCTGGACGCGGGGACGGTGGTGGAGGCCGGAGGGGAGGGAGCGAAGGCGGCGGCAGCCGTCGCGCGTTTGGGCGCGCTCCGGCGACGGCAGCGGCGGGGGTGGCCACGCCGCTTCCGGGCAGGGGCGGATTCCGGCGGGTCGACGACTCGCGGAGGACGCGACGGCGTCCCCGACGGAGCGAGGCGGAGGAAGAGCAGGACGTTTGCGGGGAGGAGGTCGGGCTTGAGATGAGGAGCACTTGGAGCACTTGGGATGAGGAGCACTTGGAGCACTTGGAGTGCAGTCATTTACCTCACATCCAGGGCCGGGGAGCTAAGAAGCGCACCCAGAAAGAAAGAAAAGAAAGACAACAGTCAACCCAAGGGAGGGCGGGGAGGACGGCACGCCGCCACCCCACAGGGGTCGAGGTTTTCTTCTTCGCAAACCCCGCAACACGCTGTTCGACATATTCCTACTTTTGATCGTCGCAGAGAGAGTCGCTGTTCATGCCTGCAGGGGATTCTTGATCGTGGTGTTAAAGGTTGTGACTTCTTACTGTCGTTGCTGTTTCTCGACTGCCTGTGCTTGTGCGTCTTGGGTCCGGGGTTGTGTTTTTGTGTGAGCCGGAGATTTGAATTCCTACCACACTCTATTCTACTCGACTTCTCTCTGAAGTGTACCTGTGTTAGTGCCAGTGCGCGCCAGTCCCGCCCAGTGTCGTGCGAGGGAGCTTTCTTGTAAAATTCTCTCTGAAGCCTTTTCCTTTTTCTTCTCCAGCTCAAAATCCCAAGTTCACACCCAATCAAGAGAGTAGAGCACACATGTGTGCAGCGGCACCAAGCGGGACTGGTACTCGCTAGGTACCCCAAAATTCCCCAGCTCCTTTTTCAGCTGCGCGTTTGTCTTTTTGGCGTGGGCGAGAATTCGACAGCGCCCTCTGTCGTTCCGGCGTCTGACAAGGCGCAGAAATTCCGCGATCATCAACTTGCGTGGGCCACAGCAGGACGCGCACAGGCTGGCATAAGCGCACCACCACCATGCCGAGCCGGGAGGTGCTCAAGGAGCTGCAGGAGGAGTGCCTGGCGGACGACGTCGAGCTGCCAGAAAATGCGGACGCGTGGACTGTCTCCGAGGCTCGCGAGTACTTTGAGAGCGGCGGCACGTCACGGCCAGGCCAGCCCGCGTGTGTGCCGGCGGCAGGTGAGAAAGAGAGCAACCTCCAGATCCGCTGGGCGGTGGACACGGCAGAGTGGGACCCGCAAGAGGCGGAGTGGGAGGTGCTGCTGCGCACGCTCCCCGAGGAGGAGGCCACGCGCGTGATGAAGTTTCACTTCCGCGACGACCAGAAGCGCGCGCTCGTCTCGCGGCTGCTCCAGCGTCACGCGTGCGCCCGCTACCTCTCTCTGCCGCACGGCGAGGTGCAGATCCTCCGCACTAAGGGGCGCAAGCCGTACCTCGCCTCGCCGCACTCCTCGCCGCTCGAGGAGGCGCCCAACTGGAACTTCAACGTGTCGCACGAGGGGAGCTTCGTCATCCTCGCCTCCGAGCCCACCCTCCTGTGCGGCGCCGACGTCGCGGCGCCGAGCCAGCTGCGGCGCGGGAGGCAACAGTCGGTGGAGGACTTGTTCGAGGTGATGCGCGACAACTTCACAAAGGCGGAGTGGGCGCAGGTGCGCGCGGCGGGGCCCGAGGAGGCGGCGATGGCGACCGTCTTCCGCAAGCTCTGGTCCCTCAAAGAGGCGTACACAAAGGCGAGAGCAGCCGAGAGAAGCCGAGAGAAGCCGAGAGAAGCCGAGGGCAGCCGAGAGCAGCCGAGAGGAGCCGAGAGCAGCCGAGAGGAGCCGAGAGGAGCCGAGAGGAGCCGAGAGGAGCCGAGAGGAGCCGAGAGGAGCCGAGAGGAGCCGAGAGGAGCCGAGAGGAGCCGAGAGGAGCCGAGAGGAGCCGAGATTGCGGTGAAGGAGGCGAGCACAAGGCGCGCGGCGACGGGCTCGGCTTCACTAACCTCAACCCCACCCCGCACCCTAGGCGCGCGGCGACGGGCTCGGCTTCAAGTTTTCGCGCTGCGAGTTTGCGCTCGGAGGAGGCCGCCACCCGGCGCGAGGCGAGCCGCACAAGAAGGTCGAGCTGGCGAGCGTGCGCGTCGACGGGGCGGCGCGGCCCGAGTGGCGCTTCTACATCCAGTCGCTGCGAGACGACCACATGGTCTCCATCGCGCGCGGCCCTCCCGCGGACGCAGTCGACGCGCTCGGAGGCTTCACGGCGACCTTCCGCCAGCGGGACGTGAGCGAGGAGCAGCTGCGCGAGGGGCACGCGAATCCCGAGCCGCTCTTCTCCATGGTGCGGGTGGAGGACCTGCTCCCGGCCGAAGCCCGCGAGGAGGTACTGCAGGCCAGGAGGGTGTGAGGTGACGGCAAAAGAGAGGCCAGACCCAGAGAGTCGAGCGGGTGGTCCATAGGGAGCCGTATATGGTAAAAAGAAAAAAACAGACACCTCCCCCTCGAGAGAGAGCTCAAAACTTTAGCGCGTCCCGCGTCCCCGCGAGTGATTCTGAGATCAGGTTGGGCGACTGGCAGACATTTCAAAAATTTGGCGCCGCAGGCGCCCGCTGCGTGCCCACCATGGTTGGGCGCGCAGCGAAGAAAATTTTGCGCTCTTGGAGCACTTGGAGTGCAGTCGGCAACCTCACGCCCAGGACCGGGGAGCTGAGAAGCGCACCCAGTTGGCCGGACGCTCGGCATCGGGTTGCGGGCAAGAGAGCCCTAGCCCAGGGGGTGCGCGTTCGCAGGGCCATAACACGGGTCTCCGAGGGTTGGTTCTGCGCTCCGGGTTTCCCCTAGCTGCGGAACGCCCCCTCTACTCGGAGCTAAAGAATACTCTCCGAGAGTTAGTCCGCGCTCCAGGTTTCCCCTAGCAGCGGAGCGCCCCCTCTACTCGGAGCTAGTGGACACGACACTAGCTAGTGATACGAGAATACGCACCGTCCCCACGCAATACCTTACTCGAAGATAATACGAGAATACGCAGCTGCGAGACACCTGTCGAGCAGCTTCCGCGGCGCTCTCGACAGCCTTTTCTAATAGGAAAATGGCCTCTACTCGGCGCCATACCGCTTGTCGGCGCACAGCGGAGTTCGCAAGCCGGACCTGCTGCCTTCCCTTCTACGTACACTTTCAGAATGGAGGCTCAAACGCAGCGCAGGGCCGTCAGTCAGACCAAGTGCAAGTCGATTTGTACCAAAAGTTGGTAGACAGTGCCAAAACCGCGGAACCGAAAATGGCGTTTAATTTCGCGCACCTGCTGTCCGCCGCCTGCGGCGGCGCTCCGCACCGCTTGAGGCGCCTGCGGCGCCCCTGGCGGCGCGCTGTCGTCCGCGCGCCCCTCTGTGGTTTTCGTGGGGGGCTCGGCTCGTAAGTCTCGATTTGTACCGGATTTCCGACGTTAGTGGCAAAACTGCGGAACCGAAAATGGCGTTTAATTTTGCGCACCTGCTGTCCGCCGCCTGCGGCGGCGCTCCGCGCCGCTTGGGGCGCCTGCGGCGCCCCCCTGGCAGGTGGCAGTGCAGTGTGTACGGCTGCGGGTGCGCCCGGTATACACAACCGGCGCTCTATGGCGTGCTCCGGGGGAGCACGACTACGCAGTCGTGGCTTCCACACGCGAGAGAGTGGCTTCTATATTTACGAAAACATTGGGCGTCCCTAGTGCCGCATCCATAAGAAGTGACGTCACGGTTCCAGGAGCGCCTGGCGGCACAGCTTAGCGAGTGGCAGCCGAGCGCCGGCCACGACTATCGAGTCGCCGTCGCGGAGCTGAGGGCTGGCCGACGGGTGGCGCGGTCTTCCTCCCAGCGCCACCCATCGGTCAGCCCTCAGATCGATCGATCGGCGCTCAAAGTCGCTTCAGATCCGAGAAAGCTGCTGGCGCCGCTGCCGATCCCAGCCGCGACGCCAGCAGCTTCCTCTGCTCTCCAATGCGCCGATAAGCGACGCGGCGGTGCTCGGCTCGCCATGCACGATGACGGCTCCGCTGGGTGCTCGTCGGCCGGTCCGGTGGCACCCTATTCGCGCGTCACCTGCCGGCGTCCCGACGACAGCCTCGCGCCGCCGCTGATGGAGGGGCGGTCGGCGCCGCTGCCGCCGCGCCGCCGGTGGGAGAGGCACTGGTGGTGGCCTGGGCGGCCCTCCGCCGCCGCTCGGCGCGCCCGGGCAGCGGTGGCAGCCTGCGCCGCCACAGCTTCGAGCGGGCGCCCCAGCTTCGAGCGGGCGCCCCCAGCTTCCAGCGGGCGCCCGGGACGGGTTCCCCGCTTCGAGCGGGGAGATGCGGCCTGGGATTCGCTTTCTGAAATGTCTGCCTCCAAAGGGGAAACGCCCAACCTGATCTCAGAATCACTCCCGCCCCGCCCCACTCGCTTGCTTTTTTTCGCTCCAGTCCTGCGGATCTTCATAGTAGACCGGAGGGCTACGAAGCCTTCACACTCCAAGGGGCTGGCCCCGCCCCACACATGCGGTCTTTGTGCTGCAGGTCGCGCGGTGCTGCGCGGCCCGGCATGTGGCGCCGGCCGGGAACGGGATGCGCGCCGACGACCCCGACGGCGACGACGCCGCCGCAGTCATGGGGTCACACAATGGACACAAACCATACAGCGCGGAGGCGAGGGTGGATCACGAGGAAAAAAATCTTTAACGCGCAGAAAAAAAAACACGATGGGTTCTAGAGGCGTCGAAGCGGATGGAGCATCGCGAGCTAGTCTCGCGAATCGTGACGTACTGGGACCGCGGCTGCGTCGGCTCGCGCGCGTGCGATACACGGCGGCCGGGCGAGCCGGGCGCGGGCAAGACACTACATTCTACGCTCAAAGACAAACTCAAAGTGCAAGTCGCCGTGCGTGTGTCCGTGTGAACACACCATCGACTGGATTCGACGACTGGATGCGCAACATTCCGGCCGCGTATAAACATATCAAAGGAGGATGTCAGAGGGTAGACCATGAAAGCCCGTGGTCTCAGCCTGCGTGCGCGACTTTGCGTGGTTGTCCAACGCCTTGATAGCCTCCATCATGCCGGCACAGCCGACTGCCCAGTGCAGGAAGCCGAGGTACTCGAAGATGACCGAGTACTTGTTGTTGTCGAGGTGGCCGTCGGCGTTGCAGTCGTGCTTTGTGCACGGGTACAAGTAGTAATCGACGTTCGGGTCCCAGCGGCACCGCCACCCGCCCGGCCGCTGGTCCGACCACTCTTGCTGGAGCGGCGGCAGGTCCTCGCCGATGCATGCCTCTCGCGTCTCGTGCAGGATGCAGACGTCGATCGCGAAGGGGTTGGGCCCGCCCTCGTAAAGGAAGTGCAGCCATGCTCCAAAGTAGCTGAGCATGAGCACGAACGTCACGTCAACGCAGACGAGTGCCCACCCGATGTATCCAAACCCCGACACGCCACCCGCCGCCATCTCCGACTTGATGCCGCCGACCGCGCGCAGCTGGAGGCCGCAAAAGCTCAGGAAGATGCCGACGGCGACGCCCGCGCCATGCGGATTGGACATCTCCTCCTCCCAGCACCGTTCATACAGTTCAGCCGGCTGTATATGGCAGTTGGATGCGAGCGAGGGCATGATTCCCGTGATGGTGGTTAGCGTGAAACCTGCGCGAGCGAGCCACTCGCCGCATAGCATGTAGTTTCCCAGGTTGCTGTGCACCTCGCCGTTGTCGACGCCGCGACTCTTCGCCAGCTGGTCGATCCGCTTGAAGAAGATGAGCGCGGTGAGCGTGAGGGTCATGAAGAGCATCATGTACCCCTCGCGCTGGATGTTGGCCGTGAAGAAGGAAATGGAGGGCGCGCTCGCGGCCCAGGCGCTGCAGCCGAGCGTGCAGTCGACCACCCGCCAGCCAATGATAGCACCGAGAGCGAGGTAAAAGGGAGGGATCAGAACGAACGTGCCGACATGGTTAATCTCCATCGGCTTCATGCCGCTCACTTGCTCGGAGAGGCCGGTCAGCAGCCAAACCAAGAAGGACAGCAACGTGCCAAAGAGAGCGCCGTACCATAGCACCTTTGCCGGGGAGGAGTAAGGGTCCTCCTCTCCACACTGGATCGTGGTCGAATTGCCAACAAAGATGCTCCTGTCGGTCACCCAAGGCAAGTTCGGGTCGTCAGCTGCTGTGGGCGAGGGCGCGCGCCGAAGCGTGCGAAAACTGGCAAAACGAGACGCTCGACGGGCAGCCGCTCGAGCTGAACGAGGACGCAAGAGTCGGTTGGGTGGTGCCAGAGGCGGGTTGCCTCGAGCTCGACTACGTCACCTACGACCAGTTTTACGAGGGGCACTATCGCCTCGACCTCGCTGCGCCGGTGGAGCGCGCCATCGCGTGCAAGCTGCAGGAGCGCTTCCTATCGGACGACGGTGTCGGCTTTGTGCGGCCGACGCTCGACGGGGCGGCGCTCAGCATTCCCGCGATGCGGGTAAATCTACGCACGCGGCGAAGCGCTTGCGGGCCATAGCGAGACGTTGGCGAACGTCTTCTGTAGGTTTTCTGGCGGCCACCGATCGAGGGCATCTTTGAGTGCGACTACGTGTCTCCGGCGCCGCGAAAGATTTGCAGCCGCAGCTATCGTCTCGACCTTGCTCGCGAAGGGGAGCGGCGGCTCGCAGAGCGGCTGCTTGAATGGGCGGTGCGGGAGGACGGTCAGAACTTAGCCAACTGTAGCGTCGACGGCCGGCCGTTCCGCTTCGACGAGGACAGCGGGTTGCTTTGGGCGCGGCCGGGTCTGGCCCACAAGGCGCGCTCTTGCTCTCCAATCGCCAGGGCCGTCGGCGTCCAGCACGCGCAACGCGCCCTCCTCAGGCGGCGACTGCAGCCTCGAAGCGCCTCCCGCGCCAAGGCATCCTGGAGCTCGACTATCTCGCCCTCAAGCCGCTTGCGGGGCTTCCCATCACAAGGCGCTCGTACCAACTCGACCTCACACTTACAAAGGCGCGGCTCACAAGATTTGAGGAGCGACGGAGCGACGCTCGCGTGTCTGATCGGCCCGCTCGCGCCTGCCCGCAGGACCGGCTCCTTGCGTCTCGGCTTTGCAAGCTCTCTGCCTACTATGAGGACGAGGGGTGGGCCGCCACCCTCTCGCGGCCTGCGACCCAGTCCACGCAAGCTTCCGCGGAGCAAATCAAGCTCGCTGCTGGGATCACGCTGCCCGAGTCGGGGACGTTGGACGTCACGACAGGGGACTACCTCGCCTTCTTCACCCGCAGGATCGACGAGGAGGACTTCCAAATGCTGCTCGCAAATCTGGTGCGCCGCGCTTGAAGTTCTCGCGGACCGTGCTGCCCACGCGCTCAGCCGCTACCGCGCCGCAGGTTCGCGCCACCACCGACACCGAGCGTCAGCAATTGCTCGAGGCTTCGCTCTCGATGAATGCCAGCTATGAGACTCCTCGAGCCGTGGCACTCGTCAAGGCATTCTCGTCGACCCGGCACCGAGCCAACGCCATACACCTTCTCGACGACGGTAATCACTTGCGACCCGAGTCGCACAAGGCGTTGCTTGCACTCCTGCCGCCAGAGGAGTCCGCCAGCCTTGCCGACAGCCTCATCGCGAGTCTGCAGGAGCGCACCACGGGATGGCGTGGCGTGAGCCATCACATCATTGATTGGGATCCAAATGATCCAAATGGCCCGCCGCAGCCGCCACCGCCGCCACCGCCAAAACCCGCGCAGCCGCCGGCCACCGAGCCCACCGACGGACGACCGTGGCAGCAGCAAAACTTTGTGCAGTGAAAACTCTGTTGTTGAATGTTGTGTCCCCCCGAAGCCCGATGTTTTTCTTTTGAGACTTTTTTGTGTACTGTGTGTTGAAGCGGGGGTTGCGGGTTGGGCCGCCGCCGCGCGGGGACAAAAGGAGGCGGGGCAGTGCCAGTGGAGCCACCGCTGTGCGTTGCTGCAGAGCGTTTGTCTGATTGTCTCGTCTCGCCTTACTGCTTACATCGTAATCATAAAATACGATATACTGAAAATAATTTGTAAAAACTGGTAACTGTCGTCTGTCCGCACGGTGAGCACATGACTCTGTGTGGCAGATGACCGCCGAGGAAACTTGGAGACTACCTTAAGGTACACCGCGTGGCCCCGAAGGGCCATGGAGTCTGATGGAGCAGCGCCCGTGCGTTCTCATGCGAGAGACAGAGAGTACAAAGTTTGACACTTTTCAGCAAAAACCTCCCCTCCCCCCCCCCCCCTGCGCGCGCTTTTCGCACCGCGCTGCGCCTCGTGCGAATGGCCGGGGTGTCCGCCTCACGGAGAGCAGCGCAGCTCGACATGGCCAAAAGCGACGGCCCCCGCGCTCGAACCGCTGACGACGTACGGCCGGCGGCCCGTCTCGGACGCGTACTCGTCGAGCACGGCGTCGATGGCCGCCTGCGCCTCGTCGCTCGCCTCGCCGAGCACGCAGACAGTCCCGCCCGAGCCGCCGCCCGTGATCTTCGCGCCGTAGAGGCGCGCGCTCGGCGGCGCCGCGGCGACGAGCTCGACGATGCGGTCTGTGGCGGCGGAGCCGAGCCCGACGCGCGAGTACGACTCGTGCGACCCGCGCATGAGCTCGCCGAGCCGGAGGCGCTGCTGCTCGGAGGGAGGCCTGCGGAGGGGGGCGGTGGGGAATTGCGGTGGGGAGGCGAGCGGCGGCGGTGCGGGTGCACGCGCCGCGCGCCCGCGCAGCAGCGCCTCGAACTCGCAGACGCGATCGTGCTCGAGGACGGGATGGGCGGCGCAGGCGGCGACGGCATACTCCGCCTCAGGCCGGACGGTGGTGGCTGCGTCGCCGTGGCCGGCGGGGTGCTGCTGCAGGAAGGCGCTGCCGGAGAGGGAGGTCGGCAGCGGAGGCAGGGCGGCGAGCTCTTCGGGCGTCAGCTCCGTCAGGTGGGTCAGCACCCTCCCCTCGCCGAGGGAGGCCTGCAGCAGGGCGCGGCCCATGAAGGCGGCGGTGCGGACGGCGCCGTAGTCGGAGCCGCCGACCGAGTGGCGCACCTGGCGCGTGAGGCTCCTCGTGACGAGAGCAGTGAAGAGAGCAGTCTGCCTCCCGCCCCTCCAGCCGGGTGGCAGCGCGCCGCCGAATCGATGCCCCACACGCGCAGGTGGGGCGGGATGGGGACGGTGCCGAGGACGGTCGCAGGGCGGCAGAGGAGGGAGAGGAGGCGTCCCTCGCGGCCGAGCGCGCAAGCGAGCTGGTCCATGATACCTGCGAGAGAGAGAGAGAGAGAGAGAGAGAGAGAGAGGGCTCGGCAAGGTGGCTCGGAGGGAGGTCGTCGCCGTCCCTCGCCGCCGCTCGCCGCACGGAGCTCCGACCACCTCATTCTCCACCTATTGATCAAGCCGCGTATCACGACACAGACCAAGACTGGAGCCCCGTATGTATTATATATCATATATATATAATTATATACTAATGTATCAAGACTGGAGCCCCGCCTTTTGGCAGAGGAGGGCGAGCTTCTCGTCGGGCGAGAGGGGCGGCTTGCCGAGGGCGGCGAGCAGGGCGCTCATGCTCGCAACCTCGACCGCGGCCGAGGAGGAGACGCCCGCCGCCTGCGGCTCTCGTCCGAGACGCGTCTAGGCGGTGTGCTGCTGGAGGTGGCGGAGGAGAGGAGGCGCCGGCAGCCTCGGGCACGTCCGAGGCGACGAGGATGGCGAGGCCTCCGTCCGCCGGCGAGACGGCGCCGTCGTGGTAGAGCACGCCTGGGGCGAGGGTGCGAGCCTCGTCGGTCGAGGCAGCCGGCTGGCCGTGCGACAGAGGGGCTGCGAGGGAGGCGCGCCGAGGCAGCCGATGACGTACGCGGCCCACGCGGCGCGGCCGTCGGACGTGAGGCGGGCGCGC
Organism: Emiliania huxleyi CCMP1516; assembly: GCF_000372725.1. Lineage (NCBI taxonomy): Eukaryota > Haptophyta > Isochrysidales > Noelaerhabdaceae > Emiliania > Emiliania huxleyi. Next base: position 61,003 of record NW_005200272.1, on the reverse strand, counting down.
AGCTCGGCGAGCGGCACCGGCCCGGCCGGGCCCGCGAGCTCCGAGAGCGCCACGTGCACCACCGACGTGCGCCCGCCCGCCGCCGAGCCAAACGAGGCGGCCCGCACGCCGGCAGAGGCGGGCTGACGCTGGGCGGCGACGAGGCACGCCTCGCCGATGGGCATCTGCAGCACGCGCGAGCCGGAGTAGTCCGCAATGCCTCCCATCACGTCGAGCCGGCCAGGCGAGCGGGCGACGTGGAGCGGAGCGGTCCAGTCGAAGAGCTCCGCCGCGGCCGCCTCCTCGTCCGAGAGGCCGCCGTCGCGAGCGGCGAGCCTGCCGAGCAGCGCGGCGAAGGAGGCGACGTCGCCGTCGAGCTTATGCGGCGCGCCGCTCCGCGTGGTGGCGGTCCAGAACATGGAAAATCGCGGCGAGGAAGTTGAGCGCGAACACAGCGCCGCATGTGGGATTCTTTTTTCTCCAGCGACCGTGCGCTCTTCTGCCCTTCTTAGCTCGCCCCCCCGACGAGGTTGAGTGAGCGTTTTGACTCTCATGTGTGTCGTGTAAGGTGCGCTGTCCGCGGTCTACTGTTAAAACCCAGCAGGCACGCGACAGCCTGCCCCACAGACAGCAGACAGGAGTAAACACATAACTCATAAGCCGGATCACCGTCGAGCTCGATCAGCCTCGTGCACCCCTCGCGCAAAGAGAGCTGTGGCGGAACGGAGCGGCCCAGGGTGAGCACAGGTGGGGCGGAGAGGCGGCGGGTAGAAAGTGAGCGAGGGAAGGGGCAGGAGAGGAGGGGGGTGTAGTGGGTTGTCCCGCGTATGGTTTTCCTCCGCCCTCATCGCGCGATCGGCTGGCAGGTGGTATGAGATATACGCTGGCGCTGCGGCGCCGCACAGCTCTCGCCGGGCGCCGCGAGCGGTGGTGTCGAATGTGAGCGTGCGAGCTGTACACCACGGGAGAGCCTTGCGGCCTTGGTGCCTCTTGCCACGCAGGGCTGCGTCCGGGGTTTCAATCCCTTCCACAGTTCCATTCGGTGGGGTGATGGGGCGGGGGTGGGGACAGGAGGAAGGGATGGCGCTCAGACATCCAAGGAAGAGTTTGCCTTCATCGATGGCTGATTGGGCCCTCGCTGAGGAAAGAACTGCGAATGAAGTGCATCATCATCGCGCCGGGGGTGGTGGTATGGGGGGGGCTTGGTGAAAGCGGAGTGTCATGGGGGGCGCCCCCCTGTGGTTTGGCTCCCCCCGGTGTTTGGCCGGTTTAAGGCCCCTGGGCGACCGTACTGGGAACCCTCGCGAACCTCCCCAGGCCAGGCCGCGAGGGCGGGCGCTTTAAGGTTCCAAAGAAAAGGGGGGGGCCC
>NW_005200272.1:56417-59555 GCF_000372725.1 Emiliania huxleyi CCMP1516 | reverse complement strand
GCGCCTCGTGGGCGGCGTGGCGGGCGGCTGTCTCTGCCGCCGCCTCGTGTGAGCCTCGTCTCGCTCTTCGTCTACTCGAGCCTCGTCTCGTGTGCCGCCTCGTGGGCGGCGTGGCGGGCGGCTGTCTCTGCTGCCGCCTCGTGGGAGCCTCATCTCGCTCTTCGTCTACTCGAGCCTCGTCTCGTGTGCCGCCTCTTGGGCAGCGTGGCGGGGCGGGCGGCCGTCTCTGCCGCCGCCTCGAGTGAGCCTCGTCTCGCTCTTCGTCTACTCGAGCCTCGTCTCGTGTGCCGCCTCGTGGGCGGCGTGGCGGGCGGCTGTCTCTGCTGCCGCCTCGAGTGAGGCTCGTCTCGCTCTTCGTCTACTCGAGCCTCGTCTCGTGTGCCGCCTCGTGGGCGGCGTGGCGGGCGGCTGTCGTTGCTGCCGCCTCGTGTGAGCCTCATCTCGCTCTTCGTCTACTCGAGCCTCGTCTCGTGTGCCGCCTCTTGGGCGGCGTGGCGTGGCGGGCGGCTGTCTTTGCTGCCGCCTCGAGTGAGCCTCGTCTCGCTCTTCGTCTACTCGAGCCTCGTCTCGTGTGCCGCCTCGTGGGCGGCGTGGCGGGCGGCTGTCGTTGCTGCCGCCTCGTGTGAGCCTCATCTCGCTCCTCGTCTACTCGAGCCTCGTCTCGTGTGCCGCCTCTTGGGCGGCGTGGCGTGGCGGGCGGCTGTCTTTGCTGCCGCCTCGAGTGAGCCTCATCTCGCTCTTCGTCTACTCGAGCCTCGTCTCGTGTGCCGCCTCGTGGGCGGCGTGGCGTGGCGGGCGGCTGTCTCTGCCGCCGCCTCGAGTGAGCCTCGTCTCGCTCTTCGTCTACTCGAGCCTCGTCTCGTGTGCCGCCTCTTGGGCGGCGTGGCGTGGCGGGCGGCTGTCTCTGCCGCCGCCTCGTGTGAGCCTCGTCTCGCTCTTCGTCTACTCGAGCCTCGTCTCGTGTGCCGCCTCGTGGGCGGCGTGGCGGGCGGCTGTCTCTGCTGCCGCCTCGTGTGAGCCTCATCTCGCTCTTCGTCTACTCGAGCCTCGTCTCGTGTGCCGCCTCTTGGGCGGCGTGGCGTGGCGGGCGGCCGTCTCTGCCGCCGCCTCGAGTGAGCCTCGTCTCGCTCTTCGTCTACTCGAGCCTCGTCTCGTGTGCCGCCTCGTGGGCGGCGTGGCGGGGCAGGCGGCCGTCTCTGCCGCCGCTCTCGCTCTTCGTCTACTCGAGCCTCGTCTCGTGTGCCGCCTCGTGGGCGGCGTGGCGTGGCGGGCGGCCGTCTCTGCCGCCGCCTCGAGTGAGGCTCGTCTCGCTCTTCGTCTACTCGAGCCTCGTCTCGTGTGCCGCCTCTTGGGCGGCGTGGCGTGGCGGGCGGCCGTCTCTGCCGCCGCCTCGAGTGAGGCTCGTCTCGCTCTTCGTCTACTCGAGCCTCGTCTCGTGTGCCGCCTCGTGGGCGGCGTGGCGTGGCGGGCGGCTGTCTCTGCCGCCGCCTCGAGTGAGCCTCGTCTCGCTCTTCGTCTACTCGAGCCTCGTCTCGTGTGCCGCCTCGTGGGGCGGCGTGGCGGGCGGCTGTCTTTGCTGCCGCCTCGTGTGAGCCTCGTCTCGCTCCTCGTCTACTCGAGCCTCGTCTCGTGTGCCGCCTCGTGGGCGGCGTGGCGGGCGGCTGTCTCTGCTGCCGCCTCGTGTGAGCCTCATCTCGCTCTTCGTCTACTCGAGCCTCGTCTCGTGTGCCGCCTCGTGGGCGGCGTGGCGGGCGGCTGTCTCTGCTGCCGCCTCGTGGGAGCCTCATCTCGCTCTTCGTCTACTCGAGCCTCGTCTCGTGTGCCGCCTCTTGGGCAGCGTGGCGGGGCGGGCGGCCGTCTCTGCCGCCGCCTCGAGTGAGCCTCGTCTCGCTCTTCGTCTACTCGAGCCTCGTCTCGTGTGCCGCCTCGTGGGCGGCGTGGCGGGCGGCTGTCTCTGCTGCCGCCTCGAGTGAGGCTCGTCTCGCTCTTCGTCTACTCGAGCCTCGTCTCGTGTGCCGCCTCGTGGGCGGCGTGGCGGGCGGCTGTCGTTGCTGCCGCCTCGTGTGAGCCTCATCTCGCTCTTCGTCTACTCGAGCCTCGTCTCGTGTGCCGCCTCTTGGGCGGCGTGGCGTGGCGGGCGGCTGTCTTTGCTGCCGCCTCGAGTGAGCCTCGTCTCGCTCTTCGTCTACTCGAGCCTCGTCTCGTGTGCCGCCTCGTGGGCGGCGTGGCGGGCGGCTGTCGTTGCTGCCGCCTCGTGTGAGCCTCATCTCGCTCCTCGTCTACTCGAGCCTCGTCTCGTGTGCCGCCTCTTGGGCGGCGTGGCGTGGCGGGCGGCTGTCTTTGCTGCCGCCTCGAGTGAGCCTCATCTCGCTCTTCGTCTACTCGAGCCTCGTCTCGTGTGCCGCCTCGTGGGCGGCGTGGCGTGGCGGGCGGCTGTCTCTGCCGCCGCCTCGAGTGAGCCTCGTCTCGCTCTTCGTCTACTCGAGCCTCGTCTCGTGTGCCGCCTCTTGGGCGGCGTGGCGTGGCGGGCGGCTGTCTCTGCCGCCGCCTCGTGTGAGCCTCGTCTCGCTCTTCGTCTACTCGAGCCTCGTCTCGTGTGCCGCCTCGTGGGCGGCGTGGCGGGCGGCTGTCTCTGCTGCCGCCTCGTGTGAGCCTCATCTCGCTCTTCGTCTACTCGAGCCTCGTCTCGTGTGCCGCCTCGTGGGCGGCGTGGCGGGCGGCTGTCTCTGCTGCCGCCTCGTGGGAGCCTCATCTCGCTCTTCGTCTACTCGAGCCTCGTCTCGTGTGCCGCCTCGTGGGCGGCGTGGCGGGGCGGGCGGCCGTCTCTGCCGCCGCCTCGTGTGAGCCTCGTCTCGCTCTTCGTCTACTCGAGCCTCGTCTCGTGTGCCGCCTCGTGGGCGGCGTGGCGTGGCGGGCGGCCGTCTCTGCCGCCGCCTCGAGTGAGGCTCGTCTCGCTCTTCGTCTACTCGAGCCTCGTCTCGTGTGCCGCCTCGTGGGCGGCGTGGCGTGGCGGGCGGCTGTCTCTGCCGCCGCCTCGAGTGAGCCTCGTCTCGCTCTTCGTCTACTCGAGCCTCGTCTCGTGTGCCGACTCGTGGGCGGCGTGGCGGGCGGCTGTCTCTGCCGCCGCCTCGTGTGAGC
>NW_005200272.1:0-56317 GCF_000372725.1 Emiliania huxleyi CCMP1516 | reverse complement strand
AACCTGCGTTGGGTAAGTGACTGGATCCATCGTCATCCCGCGCCTCGCTCGTCCCGGGGCGGTGTGTGGGGGGGGGGGGAGGGCGGGGGGGGTTGGGGTGGGGGGGGTGGGGTGGGGTGGGGGGGGGACCTCTCGCTCACAAAGGCGCGTCGAGTGGTCCAGGCGGACGAGGAGGAAGGAGGGAGGAAGGAGGCGAGGAGGAAGGAGGCGAGGAGGAAGGAGGCGAGGAGGAAGGAGGCGAGGAGGAAGGAGGCGAGGAGGAAGGAGGCGAGGAGGGGGGAGGCGAGGCGGCCTGTGGAGAGGGGGCGGGCGGGGTCAGCGGGCGGGGGAGGCGGGAGAGTGAGGTGCGGCAGGCGCTGGTGCGTGTGCGGGAGATCTCCAGAGCGCGCCCCACTGGTGTGGCGCCTCAACCATTGTCGCCCGGCAGTGATCTGGCATGTCGTCTGACGACCCCGGAAAGGCACGGGCGGAGGCCTCGCAGGGAGATACCGAATGCGGGGCGGGCGGGCGGGCGGGCGGGCGGTGTGGATTTCACCTCGCGTTGCTCCGGTTGTTTCAGAGCGAGATCAGGTGCTCGGTGAGCTCGCTCATCAGGCAGTCGGCTCCTTCCTGCGGGCCCGCGAGCGAAGGTCACAGGCGTGGACGCAGTGCAGGCGCGCTGCGCATGGTCCGGAAGCTGCGAAGGCCATCGGAGTAACTATGACATGGTGCAGCGTCACCGGGGGCTGTTGCCGCCTGGCCTTGCTGTAGTGGTCGTCACGCGGCCGCGGCGAGCAGGGGGTGGGGGTGGGCGCATGGCCGAGGGGTGTGCGGACCTGGCGGCACGTGCCGGGGAGCGCGTGGGAGCGCGTACCAACGGAGCGCCCGAGCGACGTATGTGGCAAAAAGAATTTGCGCACGCGATTCGCCGGGTGTGGTGGCGGCGTGCCGTCCTCCCATCCCTCCCTTGGGTTTTTTCTTTCTTTCTTTCTTTCGGAGGAAGAAGAGGGTACCTTTGGCGAGTGGCTTGACGGGCTACCATTTGAGGTGGCCGCGGCTACCTACCGCCCGGCTGCCTGCTCAAGCACTACACGCGCGCTCCGGCCGTGGGTCGAGAGATCACGTCACGCCCGGCAGCCCTAGGCCTAGCCAGACAGGCCCCGCGGCCGGCGCGCTGGCCGCGACCGCGACCCGCGGCTCTCACTCGAGCCCGAGAACTGCCCATCAGACGTGCCTGAACCGTCGGATGCGACTGGCACACCTCAAGTCCCAGAACCCCCGAGAAGAGAAGGGGTTACACCAATCCTCGCTACCCAACGCGGCCAAAGGATATCCACCTCGAGAACCTCGAGAGGAGTTACACAGTGCCTGGTGTGAAGATTGCCCTGCCTGCAGCCTGCGAACAAACGAGCGCGGGGCGGGCGGGGTGCTGCAACACTGGCTGGCCCCCGACGGGGAGGGAGGGAGTGTGTGGACCATCTGTTGCGAGGTGTCTGCCTTCCTTTGTCGCAGAAAGAACGCTGAGGGAGGGTGTAGAGGATGTAGAGTGTAGAGCGCTGTAGAGCTGTAGAGATGTAGAGCGCTGTAGAGCTGTAGAGCTGTAGAGCTCTACATCCTCCGCGTGACGAGGCGGGTGCGTTGTAGAGCGATGTAGAGGCGCTCTACAACGTGAAATCTCTACAACAAACTCTACATCATAAGCGGCGAACGAGGCACGCACGGTCTCTCTCCGACATGAGGGGATGAGGCGCGTTGCACTTGCCAGTGCTGCCCTGGCCTTCTGTCTGCCCGCCCAATGGGTGGCAGGTGCCTCTGCTGCTGACCTGTGGCGTGCCTCACGGCTGCGACTGGCCGGCGCCTCGGCGCGTCAGCTCGGCTCGGCGTAGCGATAGTGGCCAGCGCAACTCGCCTGGACTCAACGCTCAGCCAGGAGCTCCCGCACGCGCTGGCGCGAGGCATGGCGCATGCAACGCGTCTGAATGCTCGCCTCGCCTCGCCCCTCGCGCAAATGCGACCGTCCTCGCAGCCGACAGTCCACCGCCTGCTAAAGAAGCACAGCGACGAATGCGGCACCGGCGACGCATGGCAGGCTGGTCATGACGCAGTTATAGGGTGTTGTGTGCCGTCAGAGTGACTCTCTGTGTGTCAGGGATAGTCAGGGCCGTCCATCAGAGCTCCAGTAAGCTCGGAGACACCCCATTAGGATTAGCGCGGCTCGACCTCCTTGAGTCACTGCCTTCCCGGCGGTTTGGCTGTAGAGCCTCTACAACAAACTCTACAGCAAAATCGCGCTCTACATCGCTCTACAACGGAGGCGCTTCGTCCCGCGGCGGATGTAGAGCTCTACAGCTCTACAGCGCTCCAGAGCGCTCTACATCTCTACAGCTCTACAGCGCTCTACACTCTACATCCTCTACACCCTCCCTCACTCAGAAAGAACGAGATACGAGTGCTCCGCTGCAGCCTCGGCCCTCGCTGGGTCAGAACATCGACCCGCGAGGTGGGGTGCTAGTCTGAGACCGATACGTCGCAGTTCTCTTGCTCCAAGCGCTTGCGCTTCGGCGGTAGTGATCTGATCACCCGAATACCACGTTCGGATCGCTCCTCATTCCAAAACCCTGTCAGCAGTTCACCTACGGGTATGTTCGTAAGAACTACATACACTACAACAAAGCATAGACTTTTTGTTTGTACATGCAGTGGATCGCTGATTGGCAACCCCAACAGCAACACGAGGACGCACCTCCTGTTGAAACGACTTTTCAACACAGACAAAATGTGTGTATGACCGTCGCCGCGGCGCGCTCCTTCAGGCGTTTCAACCAAGGCTGGTCGGACGGGCAGGCGTTCAGCTTCGGCGAGTGCGTCCAGCCTGCCTTTCCCGCCCTCTCCCCTCTGCGCAAGGCCGAAAGCCGGCGCCAGCGAGACATTGCGCAAGCCCCAGCAGCGCCGGCACCAGCCTCAGGGCCAGTCGTCAACACCTACAACTGGCGCCAAAGCGAGCTGGCGCCGGCACCAGCGCCGGCGCCGGTCGTCAACGCCTCCAACTGGCGGCTTGGCGATCCGCTCCATCTCGCGACGCCGGGCCTAGCGCTCAAACACGGCGCCGCGCGATTTGATGGCGTCAACACATCCAACTGGAGGCTGGGCGACACCGGGAGCCTGCCACTGCACGGGGGTGAGCGCAATCAAGAGATCCCTGCAACCGACTCGAGCTGGCGACTCGGTGAAAATCACCACTTCAACACTGGCAGCATGACAGAGCTCGGACCCTCCGCTCTGCGGCCGGCAAGGCGCGACAAAGGCGACTCGACCGCTGTCGCCGCCACTGGTAGCAATGGAGAGCTATTCGCCGCCCTCGGCCAGCCTCGCCAGATCGCACCTCGCGAGTCGGCCTGGCGCCGCGGGGAGAGTAATGGCAGCTGGCCGCCTTCTCCCACGAGGTGGTTGCTGTCACGGGTGCCTTCAGAAGCGGGAGGATGCGAGCCGACGGCGTGCTTTCCCCTCACCAACACGGACGTGACGAGGCCACAGGAGCCAAGGCGGCTGACTGCGAGCCAAAGCCTCCCCGCACTGGGCGTGCTGCGGGCAGGCAGCGAGCATCACTATCGCAGCCTTGCTCCTGGGTTGCCGGCGGCGAGGCATGGGCGGAGGAGGTTGGCTGCTGGTATCGTGCCTCACTCGAACTCGACGGTGCACCCGTGAATGGACCCAACTGCCGGGCGCGTCTAACGTAGCGGGGCGCGTGGCATCGGCCTAAGCGTCGGCCTCTGTTGGGGGGCTCACTCACTCGTGACTGACCGCCGTGACTCGACGCGAGTCGCTACACGGCTTTACATCCGCAATCCGGCCGTGGCGCCGCCGCCGCCCGCGCGTCGCGAGTGAAAAAAAGGCAGTGAAAAAATGAGGCAAAAGGGCAGTGAAAAAAATGAGGCACGCGCGCAATAGAGAAGACTACCACCAGAGGATGAGCGAGAGACACACATGGAGATACAGAGGGCAGAGGGGCGAGACGGGAGAGCGAGGGACTCTCACCCTCTCTCCATGTCCAGAACAGACAACTTACACGTCGCATAGAGAGGTGCTGCAAACGCTCACACCGCACATATGCTACCCCGTGTGCAGCGGCCGTTTCGCCCCGTCGATCGTTTCGCTCGCCGTTGGGACCAGGCCCTCCACCTGCCGCACCGGGGGGCGAGGCGTCGATGGGGAGTGGGCAGCCTTCAAGGGAGGGAGGGCGAGGATGTGGCCAGGTCGAGCCAGCATGCCCAGCAATCCGACCGCGCTACCCGCCATGGCTCTACGCCCGGCGCGCCAGTCTCCTCTGCTCCTCGGACTGCGGCTGGTTGCCGACGGTGTTGACGTATGTGAGCTCGCACCCCCGCTCGGAGGGGGTCTTGAAGCTGAACTGGTGGATCCACATGTTTGCTCCGAACTTGATGCCCTCGTGCACCGGCATGGCCTCGTGCACCGTCCGCTGGTCTGCGGCGCGGCGGGAGCTGATTAGCGGTAGAGGAAGGGGGCGAGAGTTCCGCCGGCGTTGGATGAGCGTTGGATGAGGCGGGCCGGTGGCAAGGCGACTGCCGTGCGTGTGTGGTGTGTGCGCGCGCCTGCCGTCATGGGCTGGTCGTTGTAGGTGGAAGGCCACAGGATCGCACTTCCCTTGGTCGGGGTGACCTTGATGCCGCCGCCGACGGCGGGGAAGGCGGTTTCTCCGCCAGAGTCCACCTGAGGCGCGTGGGGAAGGGTCGCCGGCGTGACCGGAAGAGAAGAGAAGAGAAGAGGAGAGGAGAGGAGAGGAGAGCAGAGGAGAGGAGAGGAGAGGAGAGGAGAGGAGAGGAGAGGAGAGGTGAGGTGAGGTGGCGGCGTGACGGCGGAAGAGAAGCGAGGCGAGGAGCCGTACCTCATTGAGGTACATGAAGAAGGTGAGGACGCGCGGGCCTGCTCTCACGGCGAGACGTGTGGAAGAGATGGCGCGTGGAGGAGGAGGGCGGCGCGTGTGTGCCCTGCGGAGTCCAGACAGCCGTGTTCTGGTCGTGGTGCCGCCGGTAGAACTGGCCCGGCTCGTACCGCACCTACAGTCATGCGCCCTCCCGCCTCGGTGCCGGGCCGGGCCAGGGGCGCCCTCCTGCTCGGCGGTGCGCGCGATCTGGAGGTCCTCGCCGTTGTCGTACGGCGTGCCTGGGGAGTAGTAATTAATTCAGAGCTATGGAGAACTCTTTGAGGTCCCCCATCGTCGAGCATTCATTCCTACGTATACTATTCATGTGCGGCGTGCCGGTCAGGTGGACATGGCAACTAATCCCTCGTGATGACTACCAACGAGCAGGCGCCTGTGAGGTCGTTGATCCGGCGCACGACGCGGTGGATGTGCTCATTCGCAAAGCATTTTGGAAAGTTGCACCAGCACTGGTAGGAGGTCCGCACGGGGTTGAGCTGGTCGCCGGCGAGCGAGCGCTCGAACGACTCCTTGCACACGTCTCGGAACGCCTGCGCCTCGACCTCGCTCAGAAAGTCGTGGTACTGGACGACCCATGGCGAGCGAGAGAGGACGAGCGGCGAATACTCGGGGAAGGCGTCGATGCTGTGCTGGAAGAGCTCGTCGAGGTGGCCTTCCGGCACCGCCGCTGTCTGGTTGTCCCGTCGACACCTCGCGTTGCGAGGTGCGTTCGGTCGCCGGCCCGGGTCGCCCGGGCATCGGCCACAGGTCCGCGTGCACTGTGAGCCGTACGGCGGGCTCCTGCACAGGCCCGCCTTATGCCACGGCTCGCACATCACAGGCTCGGTGTCGGCGCACTCGGCGGTGCTGCGGCTGTCCGCTGCCACCTCGCTGCCGTTTGACGACGATGCTGTTGGCGACCCGCCGAGTCGCGAGGCCAAGACTGCGGCGCACACCCCAAGCGCGGCGACGCCCACCCATGTGCCCTGGGGGCCGCCAACGCGAGACGCAGAGGACACGGCGATCTTCGGCTTCAGCGGCTTCTCCTTGCCGCGGCCCATTGTTCGGCTCGTCGATGCGCGACTTGCACTGCAGGCGGCGGGCCGCCAAGAGAGTTGTCCTCGCGAAAAACGCGTGCCAACTTCATACGAAGTTTGTGACTGGCGCTTCTGTCTGTCTCTCTCTAGTGTGACGCGCACGGGTGTCGGTGGTAGCGAGTGAGCCGCGCGCGCGCGCAGCGCGGCGCGGCTCGGTGGGAGTCAGTTGCTTGTCACAGAAAGTACAGCGACAACCTCTCTTCAAGAATAGTCCTTCGCAGTTTCTCGCCAATTCTCGCAGCGACCTTCACGGTCTCACGGCCAGACTGCCCCCCTAGATTTTAGGGTCTGAGAGTAGATTTTAGGGGAGTCTTCCAAAGCCACACAGAAGCCCCGTGGGGGGTCCCCTGACCACACAGGCCCACGAGAGCTATCCGAAGACATCTGGAGCCGTCACTTTGAGTGTGGGCCGCGGCCGCGGCCCTCTGTGGCCTGTCCAGTCAGCCGGCTGCGGCTCCGCGCAGCGTGGGCCGCGCCGCTAGAGACCCAGGGCTGATGCATTAACGTTGACACGGTGTTCAAACGTTAACGGTTAACACCACCGCCGTAGAGGTGTTCAAACGTGTTAACACCGCCCCTCGGGAGGTGTTGACCAGCCGTCCGTAACCGTAAGGAGACCGTGCGCCTGCTCAAGAAGTTGCAGACGACGGCCGGCGAGAAGGAGGCCTGGTTCGAGGCCGAGTGCGACAAGGACGAGGGCGCCAACACGCTGAGCACGTGCCGGCTCGAGGTGGAGGATGGCGACGAGGAGGCGTTCGCGGCGGACAAGAAGAACATCCTCGAGCACCTCGTCACGCACATCGAGTCGCGCTACTCGAAGGTGCTCGACAACCCGATCCTGCAGCACTTCGCCGTCTTTGACCACCGGCACTGGCCGACGGAGCACGAGGCGCTGGAGGCGTTCGGCAAGGCGGAGATCAATGAGCTGTACAAGCACTACAAGGACTTCTTCCCGGACACTTAGGGTACCCCTAGGGTTCTGAGGGCCGGATTGTTTTAAGACCTTTTAGGAAATGAGGAGGTTTGGGGGCTCAAATTGTCATTTAAGAGATTGCAGGCACGGGGGGTCCCTCTTTTAAGTCTGTTTAAGAAAATCGGCCTCACCGGCACGCGTCGCTGGGTTCCGCGCCGTTTTATCCAATACTGCCTTTATTAGGCACAAACCCGCCTCTGAAGACACATCTGTAGGTCTGGTGCACTGGCAGGAGCCATACTCGCATAGGGGACGCGTGCCAGCTGACTGTAGCCAGCTTCCCGGCCTCCGGCGTCTACCGGGAGCCTCCCGGACCATCGACCTCGGGAGCTCTCCCGCACCGTTTAAGCGTTTAAGACCGTTTAAGGAATCGGCGGCCCAGCAGCTCTTAAAACCGGCCTAGGCCGGTTTTAAGCCGTTTAAGCCGCAGGCGCCCCAGGGCCCACCCTTTTAAGCCTAGGGGTACCCTAAGCCCGGACACGACGCTCGAGGGCCTGCTCGATACGTGGATCGACCTGAAGGAGGAGATCTCGAAGAGCCCCGGCCTCAAGCAGCGGCCGCTCAAGTCCCTCTGGTCGCACATGCTCGTCACCTTTTCGGGCGAGTACATGTCTGTGCTCCGCCTCGTCGCCATCATGCTACTGATCCCGCTCGACACGTCGGAGGCGGAGCGCATCTTCTCCCTCATGAACGACATCAAGACGTCCGAGCGCTCTAGCCTCGGCCAGCGCAACCTGGCAAACCTCATGTTTTGGCACTACCACGGGCGGAACATGAAGGCGTGGGAGGTGCCGGTGCAGGAGATCCTCAAGGAGTTCCGCGAGCTGGTCAAGGGCAGCCAGCGCGGGCGCCACGCCCACCCGGCCGCCGCCCCCATCAAGTATGACTACAAGGCGGAGGACTAGTCACTAGTGCCTCTAGAGAGTTGCGTGTGTCGGGGTGTTGGTGTACGGCGCGCTCGTCTCGTTGCGTGCGTGACTCATCTACCTTGGGCCCGCCTGTCTGGGGAGGGGAGGGGCTGTTGCTGCCCTTTGTTTCAATATGTAAAGAACGCGCATCTAGCATATTCACTTCACACCCGCTCTCTGGCACTTGTAGCGGCAGCACATGGTACGGTGCGCGTACTTGAGCAGACGGTGCGCGCTGCAGTTGGCGCAGTGGCCCTGGGAGGCTGGGAGTAGGGCGCGCGCGGCATTGACGCGGACCCAGGTATTTCTCGGGTATACCCGGTTTTTTGCAGGTATACCCGGGTTTTACCCGGAGCGTGTGTCAACACCGTGTTAACGGCTGTGTTAACGCTTGTTTTGGGACTGCCGTTCAACTGTGTTAACACCGACCTTTGCGCCAAGTGTTGACACGATCTGTAGTCAGAGCTGCCCCTGAGGTGTGTTAATGTTAATGCATCAGCCCTGTAGAGACCCGCCGCGACACACCGTCACACCGGTCGCTGCATCGTCTCATCCAAGCCAGACAGTAGGCCCACTAGGAACCAGAAGACACCTCTCACTTAAGCGGGACGGTGGCGCGTGGACCGCCGGGCGGGCGCTGCTGCTGCTGGCGCTGCTGCTGCTGCGGTGCTGGCGCTGGCGCTAGTGCGGGCGATTGCTCGCGGCGGCGGCGCCGATCGCCGCGCCCTAGGCCGCGCCGCGGCGCAGTCGGTGGCGCCTCCTCCTCCTCCTCCTCCTCCTCCTCCTCCTCCTCCTCCTCCTCCTCCTCCTCCTCCTCCTCCTCCTCCTCGCCGTCCTCCTCGCCGTCCTCCTCCTCGCCGTGTATGTCCGTCGGTCCACTATCTCCCTCTTCTCCGGGTCCTCTGCCGCCTCCCTTCTCACTGTGTACATGCAGGGCCGAGTTCGCACCGCGTCCAGAACCACCTTCGAGGCGTCCTCCGCGACGTCCTTTCCGAGGTATGCTGTCGCCACTGCGTCGCCGTCGGCGTATGCGTTGCAGGCTATTCCCACGTGCCATGGCACCCCCACACGAAGACCACCGCCTCTAGCTGCGATCTCTATAGTGAGCAATCGCCTCTAGGAGACCGCCTCTCTCCCAGTCCCTCAGACCTTCTGGCATCCCTTTGCGGTGCGCATTCTCAATCTGCTGCAGCGCGGGTTTGCAGTCGCATAGTTAGTACTAAAAGCACCGTCGCGTCTGTGCGTCGCTCGCGCTCGCCATTTTGCGTAGGTATGCGAGATCGCGTACATCTCCGCGTCTATCACCTCCCACGTGTTCGGCAGCTTTGTTCGTCACAGGGCCCGATTCCGTTGGGATCCTTTACCTGTGCGTCCTGTCGCGCCCTCGCTTCGCCTGTGTGTGCGCGCTCGCATGTGCGAGCTCACCCCCTGAGATTACTCAACATAATCATTACTCCAGATTGCCCGAGATTACCCGAGATCACTAAGAATGTGTGTGTGTGTGTGTGTGTGTGTGTGTGTGTGTGTGTGTGTGTGTGTGTGTGTGTGTGTGTGTGTGTGTGTGTGTGTGTGTGTGTGTGTGTGTGTGCACGCGCGCGCTCAGGCTCGTTACACGAGATCCAACATCACCCGAGATTACCCGAGAGAGTGATTCTGAGATCAGGTTAGTCGTTTCCCCTTTGGAGGCAGACATTTCAGAAAGCGAATCCCCGGCCGCATCTGTGCCCGCTCGAAGCGGGGAACCCGTCCCGGGCGCCCGCTGGAAGCGGGGGGCGCCCGCTCGAAGCTGGGGGCGCCCCCTCGAAGCGGTGGCGGCGCAGGCTGCCACCGCTGCCCGGGCGCGCCGAGCGGCGGCGGAGGGCCGCCCAGGCCACCACCAGTGCCTCTCCCACCGGCGGCGCGGCGGCAGCGGCGCCGACCGCCCCTCCATCAGCGGCGGCGCGAGGCTGTCGTCGGGACGCCGGCAGGTGACGCGCGAATAGGGTGCCACCGGACCGGCCGACGAGCACCCAGCGGAGCCGTCATCGTGCATGGCGAGCCGAGCACCGCCGCGTCGCTTCTCGGCGCATTGGAGAGCAGAGGAAGCTGCTGGCGTCGCGGCTGGGATCGGCAGCGGCGCCAGCAGCTTTCTCGGATCTGAAGCGACTTTGAGCGCCGATCGATCGATCTGAGGGCTGACCGATGGGTGGCGCTGGGAGGAAGACCCGTCCCCTCAGCTCCGCGACGGCGACTCGATAGTCGTGGCCGGCGCTCGGCTGCCACTCTCAGCTGTGCCGCCAGCGCTCCTGGAACCGTGACGTCACTTCTTATGGATGCGGCACTAGGGACGCCCAATGTTTTCGTAAATATAGAAGCCACTCTCTCGCGTGTGGAAGCCACGACTGCGTAGTCGTGCTCCCCCGGAGCACGCCATAGAGCGCCGGTTGTGTACTGCTACTGGGCGCACCCGCAGCGCCGTACACACTGCCGCCACCCTGCCAGGGGGGCGCCGCAGGCGCCCCAAGCGGCGCGGAGCGCCGCCGCAGGCGGCGGACAGCAGGTGCGCAAAATTAAACGCCATTTTCGGTTCCGCAGTTTTGCCACTAACGTCGAAATCCGGTACAAATCGAGACTTACGAGCCGAGCCCCCCACGAAAACCACAGAGGGGCGCGCGGACAGCGCGCCGCCAGGGGCGCCGCAGGCGCCTCAAGCGGTGCGGAGCGCCGCCGCAGGCGGCGGACAGCAGGTGCGCGAAATTAAACGCCATTTTCGGTTCCGGTTTTGGCACTGTCTACCAACTTTGTGGTACAAATCGACTTGCACTTGGTCTGAGCCCTGCGCTGTGCGCTGCGTTTGAGCCTCCATTCTGAAAGTGTACGTAGAAGGGAAGGCAGCAGGTCCGGCTTGCGAACTCCGCTGTGCGCCGACAAGCGGTATGGCGCCGAGTAGAGGCCATTTTCCTATTAGAAAAGGCTGTCGAGAGCGCAAAATTTTCTTCGCTGCGCGCCCAACCATGGTGGGCACGCAGCGGGCGCCTGCGGCGCCAAATTTTTGAAATGTCTGCCAGTCGCCCAACCTGATCTCAGAATCACTCGAGATTACGCGAGGTTGCCCGAGATTACCCGAGATCACTAATGATGTGTGTTTGTGCGTGTATGTGTCGTGTGTGAGTGTGTGCCCGCTCCCGCCCGCTACACGCGGTCCAATATTACCTGAGATTACCCGAGATTACCGGAGATTACCCGAGATCACTAATAGTGTGTATTTGTGTACGTGTGCGCGCGCGTGTGTGTGTGTGTGCGTGCGTGCGTGCGTGCGTGGCGCGTGTGTGAGTGTGTGTGTGTGTGTGTGTGTGTGTGTGTGTGTGTGTGTGTGTGTGTGTGTGTGTGTGTGTGTGTGTGTGTGTGTGCGTTTGTGTGTGTGTGTGTGTGTGTGTGTGTGTGTGTGTGTGTGTGTGTGTGTGTGTGTGTGTGTGTGTGTGTGTGTGTGTGTGTGTGTGTGTGTGTGTGTGTGTGTGTGTGTGTGTGTGTTTGCGTGTGTGTGTGTGTGTAAGCGCCCACACTCCCCGACTACACGAGGTCCAATAATCACCTTAGATTACCCAAGATCACCCGAGGTCACCCGAGATCACCCAAGATTACCCGACATTACCCGAGGTTACTCTTAGTCTCTCTCTCTCTCTCTCTCTCTCTCTCTCTCTCTCTCTCTCTCTCTCTCTCTCTCTCTCTCTCTCTCTCTCTGTGTGTGTGTGTGTGTGTGTGTGTGAGAGAGAGAGAGAGAGAGAGAGAGAGAGAGAGAGATTTAGCAATACCTTTGTTGTTTGTGTGTGTGTGTGTGTGTCCATGCGTGCGTGTGTGCGTCACGTGTTAATGTTGTACAACAGCTACTAATTATGCTACCCCATCTCCATCCTTTCAGCCTTTGTCGTGTTCTGACCAATTCGTCTCTGCTTGTAGTATGCGGATTGATCGGTCACACCGCCATCGCCGTCGGGGAGAGGGGGGACGATACTGCTTCGGCAGCGTGCACCTCGATCCTGTACCGTGTTTGTTAGGACCCCCCCCAATGAGCACCCCAGCGAGGGAGGGCGAGACGATCGAGGGGTCCCGTACCATGCGGAATCGACCCTATCCAGTGCTCAAGTGCTCAAGTATGCGGATTTGAAGGGAATTTCGGAGAATTTCTTTCCGAAGATGCGGAGTGGGGGCAGTTCGCCGAAGCGAAGACGCCTCGAAAGGGATGTCCCTCGCCGCAAAGGACGCTGCTTCGGCGCACTCGTCTGTCCTCGACCCCAAGTACCATGGCGCGACCAACAAGTCGCGCACGGACGCGGCCGACCTCACCGTCTCCTCGATCGACACGAGCAAGGAGATGATCATCCGCGGCCGCGTGTACGACGTGAGCGACTTTATAAAGCGCCACCCGGGCGGCTCGATCATCAAGCTGTCGCTGGGGAGCGATGCCACGGACGCGTACAACAACTTCCACATCCGGTCAAAGAAGGCGGACAAGATGCTCCGCGCCCTCCCCTCGCGCCCCGTCGCGGACGGCTTCGCGCGCGACGCGCTCTCGGCCGACTTTGAGGCCCTGCGGGCGCAGCTGGAGGCGGAGGGGTACTTTGAGCCCAACCTGTGGCACGTGGCGTACCGCGTGGCTGAGGTGGTCGCCATGTACTGGGCGGGCATCCGCCTCATCTGGGCCGGCTACTGGTTCCTCGGCGCGATTGTCGCCGGCATCGCGCAGGGCCGGTGCGGCTGGCTGCAGCACGAGGGAGGTCACTACTCGCTCACGGGCAACATCAAGCTGGACCGGCACATGCAGATGATCATCTACGGCCTTGGCTGCGGCATGTCCGGCTGCTACTGGCGCAACCAGCACAACAAGCACCACGCCACGCCCCAAAAGCTCGGCGCCGACCCGGACTTGCAGGCGGGGGCGGCAAGACCGCGGCCGCCGCACGCTTCCTCGCCTACCCCGCCTCGGCCCCTCGCCTCGCCGGTCTGCCCCCCACCCCCTCCCCCCTCCCCTCCCCAGACGATGCCGCTCGTCGCCTTCCACGGCCTCATCGGTGCAAAGGCGCGCGGCGCGGGCAAGTCGTGGCTCGCGTGGCAGGCGCCTCTCTTCTTCGGCGGCGTGATCACCACCCTCGTCTCCTTCGGCTGGCAGTTCGTGCAGCACCCGAAGCACGCCCTCCGCGTGGGCAGCCTCCCGCCCTCCGCCACGCCCCCCTCCGGCGAGCCTTGCCTGAGCCTCCTCTACCCCCACCCGGTACTACCCCCCACCCGGTAGGCAACCAGCTCGAGCTCGGCTACATGGCGCTGCGGTACGCGCTCTGGTACGCCGCCTTTGGCCACCTCGGACTCGGCGGCGCGTTCCGGCTCTACGCCTTCTACGTCGCCGTCGGCGGCACCTACATCTTCACCAACTTCGCCGTCTCGCACACGCACAAGGACGTGGTGCCGCACGACAAGCATATCTCGTGGACGCTCTACTCCGCCAACCACACGACCAACCAGTCGAACACGCCGCTCGTCAACTGGTGGATGGCCTACCTCAACTTCCAGATCGAGCACCACCTCTTCCCCTCGATGCCGCAGTACAACCACCCCAAGATTTGCGGCCGCGTCAAGCAGCTCTTCGAGAAGCACGGGGTCGAGTATGACGTGCGCACCTACGCTAAGTCGATGCGCGACACCTACGTCAACTTGCTCGCCGTCGGGAACGCGTCGCACAGCCTCCACCAGCGCAACGAGGGCCTCACCACGAGGGAGAGTGCGGCCGTGCGCGTGACGGGCCACTGAGCGCCGCCCTCACGGCCGCCCGCTCCAGCGGACCGCCCTCCGGTCACGCGGCGCGCGCGCGCCTGGGAGGAGTAATAATGCACACACACCAGTCGGTGCGATGTAGTAGGAGTTATGGAAGACGTTTCACAGTCAAAAAAAATGATTGCACGCCGTCAAAACGTGACGCGCGACCCCGCCCGCGCGCGCTGCGCCCGCCTGAGCCCTGCCCCTGGTCTGACAGACTGACAGCAAACCCCGGACAGCGCCTGACAGTGCCCGACAGCCTGACAGCGCTGACAGCACTTTCTCTGACAGTCTGACAGCACGTATCTGACAGCCTGACAGCAGAGCCTGACAGGCGAGGTGACCCGTCGCTGTCAGGCCCTAACGTGACAGCCTGACAGCTGTGCCTGACAGCCCGACAGCACACAGTGGCCTGACAGCAGCGCTGACAGCCTGACAGCAGCACAGACCGTACACAGACCCCGTAGAGCCTCTTTCCTGTGCCCCATGAGGGTATAACAAAATTACATGCAAAGACATGTGAGTGTGGTCCATGTCCATGTAGTCATGGGATGGTCATGGGGGTCTCTCTTTCAACCCTCCCGCCCCACCTCTGTGCGGACCCCTCTCCAGCACCGGCGGCTGTGCTACTACAAATGAAGCTACCAGCTAGCCTTCTGGGGCCCTACAGTCATATGCCTACGGCGTCTGGATGGGGGTGGCCGCCGCCGTCTGTGCCGCCGCCGCCGCCGCCTGTGCCTCCGCGCCGCCATCTGCGCTCCCCAGGCGGCCGCCGCCGCCGGCGTGATCACGCCGTGTAGGAGGGGGGGTAGCTGCGTAGCCGCCGGCGTCATCGGCGTCAGCACCCCCTTGATAGTCAGCGCCCTCTTGATAGTGTCATAAGTGTGGCTGATGTGTGTCAGAGCCTGACAGCACCCCGACAGCACCACCTGACAGCACCTGACAGCACCGGCCTACGTCTGACAGCAGCAGCAGCCTGAAAGCTCTGACAGCTCCGACAGCGTCTGACAGCAACACCCGACAGCTCCGACAGCACCCGACAGCTACAGATCACCTCGCCTGTCAGACACGCACCCGACAGCACCTGACAGCACTGACAGCACCTGACAGCTGGTCTGACAGAGGCACCTGACAGTGCCTGACAGTGCCCGACAGCCCGACAGATCACCTGACAGCACCTGACAGCCTGACAGCCAGGGCTCAGGCGCCCGCGGCGCGGGGTGGTGCCCCCACAACGCGCCGTATCTGTGTGTGTGTATATCTCTCACTTTTTAGCCCCCCGCTACCCAGTCGCAGTCGTGCGACGTAGCGGGGGGCCACGACTACGTTTACGAAAACATAAGTAGTCCCGCGAGGTGTGAATTGGCCGCCCCAGTTAGGGTGCCCACAGGACCCAAAAGAAAATAGCTTTCCGGCTCAAAAAGGGACGCACGCGGCAAATCTGATGTTGGCCAGTTCCAATAGGAGAGAGGCCTCTTCCGTTGGGGGACCGAGTGACTAGGAAACGAGGGTTCCCCGGTTTGTCACGCGCGAGCACGAGCGTGACACTGCACTTGGCGCCGAGCGCCCGCGGCTCAGACCTTGTGCAAGCCGACCCTCGGTGACCACGCCGGTATGACGATCGGCCGTCGATCCCGAAGGGTCGTCGGTTGAGCTAGGGAGCCTGGCGATGGACGCCACCGCGACCCCTCGTGGCATCTCTCTCGCCGTCGGCGAGCCGGGGGCTCGCAGACGGCCGACTTTCTATATGACCAGTAGGACAGCCGTGAGTGTGAATCGGATAAGGAGTTTGCGTCCGTCCACCGTCTTCGTGGACGTCTGTCCTCGTGACACCCACACCCCACACGGCCTGTTTTGCTCGACGAGGAGGACCTCGAGCTTGCGATTGAGGAGGACGAGGCGGGCAACCCAATTGTCAAGTTTGCCCACCATTCGAACCGACGGTTCTCGGACAAGGTGGCGCGGGACACGAGCGATGTCACGGGCGCTACCATCACAGACATCGACTGCATCTTCGGCTGGAACGAGCAGGAGCGAGAGAGGTCGATGCAGCAGCACTACGCCGGCCTCGATCTCGCCTCGCGCATCGAGCGGCTCGCGCGAGTGACTATGATGGTGTAGTGGCTGAGGGGCTGGGGCAGGGCTCGAGATCATGTTCTACGATGGATGGCGATGGGGGTTGGTCCTGCAACGGTGTCTCGTGCGGAGCAGTGGTGTGCTGTCGCGCGAGGGTTGCAGGCGTGAGGGTCGAGGGTACCTTTTCCCCCCTTTGCTATTAACAATGCTTTGGAATCTATGAACATGACCTCGAGTGGAGCCCCAGTCCTCGACAGGCTCATGACGATCGGCCGTCGATCCCGAAGGGTCGTCGGTTGAGCTAGGGAGCCTGGCGATGGACGCCACCACGACCCCTCGTGGCATCTCTCTCGCCGTCGGCGAGCCGGGGGCTCGCAGACGGCCGACTTTCTATATGACCAGTAGGACAGCCGTGAGTGTGAATCGGATAAGGAGTTTGCGTCCGTCCACCGTCTTCGTGGACGTCTGTCCTCGTGACACCCACACCCCACACGGCCTGTTTTGCTTCCCCACCCACCCTCCCTATTTTGTGTGCGCTGTCGCGTTTTGGGGTTGGTCCTGCAACGGTGTCTCGTGCGGAGCAGTGGTGTGCTGTCGCGCGAGGGTTGCAGGCGTGAGGGTCGAGGGTACCTTTTCCCCCCTTTGCTATTAACAATGCTTTGGAATCTATGAACATGACCTCGAGTGGAGCCCCAGTCCTCGACAGGCTCCCGGACCGATGGCGCTCGGTGTGGAGCAAGCAAGACCCCCCCCCCCCCTCTCGGCGCGCGCCCGAGGTTCAAACGGCCGCCAGGAGCACCAAGAGGACTCCTCATGGCTGTGGTCAAGTGGGCTTCGACCGGCCTCGGCTGGGGGGGCGGGTTGTCCCGGTTGCGGACGCGTTCTGCAGCCCCCTGGGCCCGTGACAGCACCCCAAAACTGCCCCTCGGCGGCATACAGCACTGCCAGCCAGCCTCTTCCTCCTCCTCAAGGGCTGTACTATAGGCCATATTGCGCCGCCTCCTACTGGCAGCCGGGCGGGCGCGCGCCGCGGGCGCCTCGGCGCGCGCACGGCTCGCAACATTCGAACGAGTACTGCCGCCCGGCCGCCTCGAGGCTGCCGGGCGGCAGTACTCGCCTCGCAAGGCGCGCACCGGCTGCTCTGGCTGCTGCGCCGGCGGCCGCTGCGCTGGCCGCTGCTGCGCCGGCTGGCGGGCGGTACGGCCGCCGGCGGCCGCTGCGCCCGCGCCTTCCCTCGCGGGCGCCGTCGCGCCGCGCGCGCCCAATTCTGCTGGTACACGGCACGCGTCGTCACACAGCCGCGGAGAACAGGCGGTGCTGTGCGCGAAGCGCGCGCGATCTCGTACTTTTAAGGCTGGATCCGGCCATTCCAAGGGTATACCTTTGAGAATCCCCAGCGTCCCACCCTCCTAGTCACACTCTCAATATCTCGACTAGCCAACACGAAGTGCTGCGATCGGGGGTGGCCCATTTTTTCTTTTCTTTTTTTGGGTCCTGTGGGCACCCTACCCCAGTACCCGGGTAGCCCCCTTTCCAATGGCTTGATTTTGCGGCCTTTTTTTAGAGCGTCCAAACTTGTTTGGCGCGAACCGTATCTCGCAACGAATCTCGCCGGCCTCACCGGCCCCACCGGCCCTCTTTGCTTTGACCGACGCCCGTCCGCTCGACTGGCCGATGAAGAGCGACCCGTACGACGCGCACTTGTCGTCCTCCCTCCTCGCCACATGACGGCCGCCCTCCGACACCGACAGTCGCGCTCCGCACGCCTTCGAGGTCAGCTGCGGCCGAGCGACGATCGGCTCGCTCCGATCGCTGGGCGCGGTCACTCTCCGGCCCATCACCCGCCTGCCGATCACCTGTCCGCCTCGCCGCGCGCGGGCCTCTCGCCTGCTCGCCACCGCCGCCGCGCGTCCCCGCGCCGCCACGCTTCCCTGTGCACCTGACCGCGCTCGAGCTGCGCACAGACGGCGCGCTCTGGCAGACAGAGCAGCGGCCGCCCAGGCAGTCGCTGCTCCGCCCCGTCCGAATCCGTCCGCCCGCGCGTGCCGCTGCCGCCGCCGCCGCCGCCGCCACCGCCGCCGCGTTTCCCCGCGCCGCCACGCGTCCTCGCACCTGACCGCGCTCGAGCTGCGCAGGCAGACGGCGCGCTCTGGCAGACAGAGCAGCGGCCGCCCAGGCGGTCGCTGCTCCGCCCCGTCCGAATCCGTCCGCCCGCGCGTGCTGCTGCCGCCGCCGCCGCCTCTCCACCCGGTGCCCGTGTGCCGTGATGAGAGTTGCTTTGTGTATGTGTATGTGATGAGAGTTGCTTTGTGTATGTGCCGTGATGAGAGTTGCTTTGTGTATGTGTCACACTTGAGCCTCTACCTATGATAGTAGACCGGTACTCGGGTTTGGATGGTAGCGGGGGCGCCCCGCCGGCGAGGCTGGTTACTGATATGGTTATGTGTGCGCGGCGACCGTGGCCCCCCTGTGCCGCACGCCAGCGCGGCCCGCCTGCCTCTCTCGCCGCCAAAGTAAGCACCCCAAACTCTCGCACATGCTCTCTCTCGCGCTGTGCCGCTGTGTGTGACCTGTGTCGTGTGTGTGGAGAGAGTGTTGTCAAGTGTTGTGTGCGGTCGGGCTCTCTAGGGCGTGTAGCCTGTAGGGGTCTCGCGTCTCTCTCCCACGCACCACGCTCTCGGTCTGGGCGGCGAGTGGTGATCTAGAGTGGTGTCGGCGCACGGCGCTCGCATGTCGCAACCTGTTCAGTTGTTGCACACTTGAGCGCGCAGATTGTGGTGTGTTGCAACTTGTATTTTTCGAGACCCCATGCGTGTGGATACTCTTGTGGGTCCCGTAGTAGTACTCCGTACTCCAGGGGTTCACGCCCTCACGCTCGGCGTAGCACGCACACGTACAAGGCTAGCCCCACCCGCGCACAGCTGCGGTGGTCCCAAGCCGCGGCCCCTGGTTGCTGGTACGAGCGCCTCACTGGTTGTACACCTCTTGCGGCCACAGGTCACCGTAGTTTGGCACCTTGGACATCGAGTCGGCAATTATCGAGGGGTCCTCGAGCGAGGAGGTGTACCGCCCCATCATCCAGTTCGTGAAGGAGGCGAGCGAGATGGTGCCCGCGCCGTCCTCGAGCTCGCGCAGCACAGCCTACCAGGCGAGCACCCGATTCGAGAGGAGTGGATGCGCGCCCTCGAGCCCGTGCGCAGCGCCGCCTCGACGCGCGGCTCGTCGAGCGGCGCGGAGCACATCGAGCGGAGCGCCTGATTGATTGGTCGATTAATTAATTAATTAACACTCAAAGCGGAGCGCCTGCAGCCGAGGGCGCGAGGAGGCTCACGGGAGGCCTAATCTACCCCTCCCACCCCTAACACCCACCCCTAACACCCACCTCTAACCCCCACACCTAACCCCCACACCTACCCTCCCTCGCCTGCTGCAGCTCGTGACGCTACAACGATCACCGGTAAGTGGTCCGAGGTTGCCGCCACGCGAGGAGGGCGAAGTGGCAGGTGCGGTCCGGCGAGCGGGAGAGGGCGGAGCCAAAGTCGTACCTGCTCGGAGGTGTGGGGAGATAGCAGGGGAGATCTGGGCAGATGTGGGGAGCCAAAGTCGTGCCTGCTCGCACAGCTCTACTTCATCAGGGACTGGCGACTGCGAGCCAGTGTGCTGCGGGCCAGTGTGTACTGCGGGCTAGTGCAGGCTGCGGGGGCCGCACCCTCCCGACGCGAGCAGCTCGAAGGTGGAGGAGCGCCTAGAAGACAATCTCACATCCTTTTCAGCAGGGTGTGTGTGCTTCTGTCCGCAGCTCGAAGGTGGAGGAGCGCCAGGCGATGGCGCACCCGTCGATCGAGGAGCGAGGCCGCTTCCGCCACGTGGAGGCGTACCCTCGCTGCAGCAGCCGCTCCCGCCAAAACTCGTCGTAGCAGTCGCACTCGGCGAGGGTGAGGATGTCGGGCGCCCGCTCGCGGCAGCCGACGCGGTGGCGGCACACCGCAGCGATCAGCCGCTCGCACCGCCGCTCCCACCCGAAGTGGAGGGCGTCGTACGCCTCGACGGCAGCTCGTCGCTCCGGAGATAGCACCTCCTCCGCCCACGTCGGCCAGCCCTTGCCTCGCACGCGCTTGAAGCCGGTCGGGCCGGGGGCGTAGAAGCGACGGTGCATCTCGGCGCGCTCGGCGGCGGTGACGTTGCAACCGTAGCAGAACCACGGCAGCATGTTGGTGGCGCTGTAGTTGGAGAGCACATTGTAGTGCAGAATCTCAAACTCCTTGACCGCGACCCGCTCGAGGTCTGCCGTCCGCTCCTCAAGCCGCTCCAGGACGGTGCCCTGCTCCTGGAGTCGGCGCTCGAGCGAGGAGGCGCGCGCGTCGACGAGCCGAGCCTGCCTCCGAGCCTGCCGCGCCTGCCGCCGTGCCGTCGACAGGCTGCTGGCGCGGGCCGTCGTCGCGAGCGCGAACAGCGCAAACATGACGGCGAGTTTTTTTTTTTTTTTTTTAGCTCTTACGAACATACCCGTAGGTGAACTGCTGACGGGGTTTGCGATGAGGAGCGATCTTTTGCAAATCAATGAAGACACAGAGCTCACACAGAAAAAATCACAGCGGGCGGAAAGCGGCGAGTCGCAATTCCAGGGGTCGTTGTGGCGGGCCACCCTGTCCAGAGAGGCATGGATGCCAATCTGGGGTCTCTCGACCGAGTCTATGAAGCCCTGGCCGCCTCCCGGTGGTGGCAGAGGTTATGGAACCTACTGTCTGAATTCGCGGAGCGAAGAAAATTTTATACGGAATACGTCCATTTTGGGAGCTTGGAATACGGCGTATTCCATGGAATACGTGGAATACGGGTGGAATACGGGTGGAATACAGGCCTCTGGGAGGTCATTTGGAATACGTGGAAAACGTATTCAGACAGTAGGTTATGGAACCAAGCGACGGAGATGGTGCGGGGGTACGGGTGTTCCAGGGGGTCACGACACGCACCGACCCTCCACGAACCGAAAGGCTGCACCCGGGGAAGGCACAGTAATCCGGGCACGTGTTGGGCGCCCCATTCCGTTTAGGGCTAGGTCGGCTCAGGGCCCCGTCCACTTCCCTCCCACTTGGCGCGTGATGATGAGGAGATGCCACCCAGGCCAGCCAGGGCAAGGGCGGAGGGCGAGAGCGGAGGGTGGAGGGCTGGGCGGAGGCAAGGGCGGGCGGAGGAGGATTTAAAGGGTTTTGCAGCATAGCTGCATAGGCACCGGGTCTGGCAGCACCGGCTCAACGCCGCGCCCCGCGGTCGGTGCAAGCAGGGAATGTTCCCGCTGCTGCTCTGCTGCAGCCTCCAGTCGCGGTGCGGCCTCCGCACTCTCGGCGTTCGCCTCTCGCCCTGCTGCAGCATCCGTTCTCCCATCTCTGGCTGCCGTTCGCCGAGCGCCTCCTCAAAGCATGCGAGAATCTCGTCGCTCTGAAGGTCAGTCTCGAGCACGTCGTCAGCAGCGCGGATGCTCGCCAGCACGGCCCGCCGTCGGTCGCGGTCTCGTCTTAGTTCTGGCAGCGTCGGCGCCGACCTGCTCCCGCGCTGGCCACGCATCATCGAGCAATCGCGTAACGGGAGGCTCGCTGGCTTTTTGCGGCTTTTTGGACGGCTTTTTTGGATTCTCCCGCCCTCCCACCCCTCTCTTGGTTTCTCCAACCCCTCTCTTGGGTTTTTTTTTCGTTGGCCGAAGCCTCGTTGGCGAGGTTCTTTTTGGGTGGACCATCACAGCGGTAGGAAAGCGGCGAGTCCTGGTCGCGCGCTTTCTTTTCTTCGGCATACACGCATAAACAACATCGGATATGTGTGTATATGTGTATGTCCACCGGCAGCTTCAGCTTCGACGACGCCATCCTCGACGCGCGCGTGCGGGTCGAAATGACGACTGGCACCGTGCACGAAGGCGCCGTCTTTGCAATGTACCAGCCGCAGGGCTGCTTTGTGGTCGAGACGCCGGCCGGTGCGCCGACGCAGCTCTCGCCGACGCGGCCTGCCAGCGCTCACTCGCCCGACGCCGCTCCCGGCGCGCAGGCGCGCCGCAAGGCCGCGCAACCTATCTCACCATCAACACGCAGTACGTTAAGAGCGTCAAGGTGCTCGCTGCCGCGCCGGACACCGGCGAGGCGAGTGGCACCGTCCCGCTGCCGTTCGACCCGAGTGCGGTCAAACTGGCAGCTACGCAGCGCACGGCCCACCAGCTCGGTCAAATGAGCACCAAGACGTTCGCAAACATGAACGCGAATGCGACCGTCCTAGCGCAGGCGCGTGCGCATCTGTGTGCAGCGTGCTTCAGCGGCCTCGCCTCACCTCCGCTCGCCTCAGCGCTTGAGGCGCGCGCGTGTCCTTGCGCAGGCGGTCTTCGACGACATCCACAAGACGATGCCGTGCGAGTGGCTGGCGGACACCCCGCCCTCCATCTCCGTCCTCGGCGAGGTGACCATCAGGCACCCGTACAAACCGGAGGCACCACCCCGCCCCCGCCGGGACACCACCCTCCCCGCGCCGCCTGCCGGCCTCTCCGCTCCCGCCAACCCTCGGCGTCCTCCCTCCCTCCCTCTCCCCGCCTCGCCCCTCCCCGCCCAATCGCGCCCAATCGCGCGCTCCACCCCCGCAGATGTGCGAGGGGTCGCATCCGCAGACGGTCGCTCGCGTGAAGAAGGTGCTCGAAAAGGTGCTCACGAAGATCGGAGCCGGCTGACCTCACACCTCCCACAGGCCACAGCCGGCTTATCGCCACGCACGCGGCGAGCAGCAGGTAGGCAATCGCAGCAGCAGCAGCGCAAAGCGCAGTGGCGCGCGCCACATACAATATTCTGTACGGTGATCGTAAATAACTACGTCTAGTTCCTTGGTTGGAAAATAAAAAATCCGAGAAATCCTGCGCCCGCCTGAATTCCTGCTGAATTCGCTGCATCGAGCATCGTTTGCTGCTGCGGATCGTCTCCTGCAGCCGTCGGCAGCCGTCGGAGGTGTGACCGATCGCCTCACCTTTATCCCAAGCCCACACGTTGTACCCATGCGACAATCCCACGACGACGACGCGGCGGTCCTGCGATACGGCACGTCCATGTCCCGGACGCTCTCCGCGCGGCGCCTGCATGACGGGAGCAGTGGCAGTGAAAGCAGCCTCCAAGCTGCCTCGTCCTTCTCCGACCTGCCGCTGCTTGCGCTGCCTGGGCTGGCGTCACGCGTCTCCATCGCCGGCACGAGCGCATCTCAGAACGACCTGCGTGCCTTCTTCGACACGGCCATCGCAGCCGACGGCCACATTGAGGTCGACGCGATGACTGTCGAGGGCGGGCTGACGCCATCGCTGGTGCTCTCCTCCACGGGCGCGCTCGCGAGCTCGCTCATGTTCGGCCTCAACAACGCCAATATGAACACGCCCGCGGCCGCCATGCGGGCCTCGCTTGGCCTCCCTTCCTCGCTGCCGGCTGGCTGCGCCGCGGGCGAGGCTGTGCATGCGCAGCTGCTCGAGAACGACGTGACGTGGTCGCTAATCGTGTCGATCCTCTGCCTCGGTGCCCTCGTCGGCTCGGCCTCGGCAGCCTACCTCGCCGACGGCTGGGGGCGGCGTGCCTTCCTCCTCCACAACAGCGGCCTGTACGCCGTCGCCGCACTCGTCGGCGCAGCCGCCTCCGCCTTCCCGGCAGACGCCTTCCCGGCAGGCGCCTCCCCGGCAGGTGGGCGGGAGGAGGACCCGTGCTCGACTAGCCGGAGCACGGCGGCGATCCTGCTCCTCCTCCTCTCTCGCGTCCTCTCCGGCGTCGCGTGCGGCGGCAGCACCGTCGTCGTGCCGATGTACCTTGGCGAGATCTCGCCGACCCCCGCCAGGCGGTGCCAACGAGCTGCTACTCAGCACGAGTCGAGTGGATGGGCTAGGCGAGATCTCGCCCGCCCACCTGCGAGGCACGCTCGGCTCCGCCTTCCTCCTCACCGCCGTCACCGGCGTGCTCCACTCGCCCAAGCGCTCGCTCACACTGTCACTTCTCATCCTTCTTGTTGTGATCACTTTGTCAGGCATGCTCCTCGCGCAAGTGCTCGGCCTTCCTCCCCTCCTCGGCTCCGACGACCGGCGCGGGCTCCTCCTCCTCCCCCGCCCGCCCGCCCGCCCCTCACGCCCGCGCGGTGCGAGCAGGTGGCGGTTGGTGCTCCTCGCCGTCCTCCCTCCCGCCGCACTGCAGCTCCTCCTCCTCCGCCACTCCCTGCTCGAGTCGCCTCGCTGGCTCCTCCTGCGCGGGCGCGACGAGGCCGCGCGAACCACCCTCGCAAGGCTGCGCGGCTGCCGCGGCGGCGAGGTCGAGACCGCCGAGCTGCACCAGGAGCTGGCCTCGATGCTCCCCTCCCCGCAAGGCAGGCCCGGAGGCAGGCGACCGGCAAGCTGGCCAGGCGGCTCGAGGCGCTCGCTGGCTCATCGACCCCGGAGTACTGCTGTGCACCAGCACCCAGTACTCATTAGGCGGCGGCTCTAGCGCTCGCTTGCTCATTGACCCGAGCGCGCGGCGGCCGCTGGTGCTCTGCGTCGGCCTGATGGCGGTGCAGCAATTCTCGGGCCCGTGCCCAGCCTCTGCGTCTGCACGACCACCTCCTCTGCCCCTTCCTCTGACCCTTCTCGGAGCCTCCCCGCGCAGGCATCAACAACGTCTTCAACTACTCGAGCACTTTCCTCGCCCAGCGAGGCCTCTCGCAGCAGGAGTGCGAGCTCGTCGCCTAATGAATCAATTAGTTATAATATAATTAAATCTCTCGCAGCAGGAGTGCGAGCTCGTCGCCTAATGAATCAATTAGTTATAATATAATTAAATCTCTCGCAGCAGGAGTGCGAGCTCGTCGCCTAATGAATCAATTAGTTATAATATAATTAAATCTCTCGCAGCAGGAGTGCGAGCTCGTCGCCTAATGAATCAATTAGTTATAATATAATTAAATCTCTCGCAGCAGGAGTGCGAGCTCGTCGCCCTGCTGATGAACTCGGCCACTGCAGTCTCCTCCTCCTCTCGACGGGTGTGAACAGCGCCTCTCCACACGCAGAGGTGTGAACAGGTCAACGTGTTCGTCGTCCTCCTCTCGACGGCCCTCATGGACCGACTGGGCCGCAAGCCCCTCCTCGCAGCATCGCTGGGCGGGATGGCGGCCGCGAGCCTCCTCCTCACCGCCGCGCTGCTGCTCGGCTCGGCGCCGCTCGTCGTCGTCGCGATGGTCTCACTCGTGCTCAAGAGTTCACCACTCGCCATGACTGGCAGGTGCCGCTCGTCGTCGTCGCGATGGTCCTCTTCGTGCTCACTTTCGGCGTTGGGCTCGGGCCCGTCGTCTGGCTGCTGCCCGCCGAGCTCTTCCCGACGCAGCTCCGCGCCTCGGCGATCGCCACCACCACCGTCGTCAACTGGCTGGCAAACTACGTCGTCGGGCAGCTCTTCCTCCCGCTCGCGAGCTGGCTCGGCCCACTCTCCT
Source organism: Emiliania huxleyi CCMP1516 (assembly GCF_000372725.1). NCBI lineage: Eukaryota > Haptophyta > Isochrysidales > Noelaerhabdaceae > Emiliania > Emiliania huxleyi. The sequence continues at coordinate 31,099 of NW_005200272.1, read as the reverse complement.
TCCTCCCCTTCGCGGCCGTGCTCGCCGCGGGGCTGCTCCTCGCCTTCTCCCTCCCCGAGACGCGCGGCCGCACACTGGAGGAGATCGAGGCCTACTTCGCCCCCCGCCTCAAGCGCGGCCACTCCATCACCGCGCCGCTGATGCCCGCCGCGGCCTGGCGCGGCGCTTGACCCTTGCGCGGCACGACCACGCGCGCCGTGTGTGCCCGGCTTTTATTGACTCGCCCCCGCGCTGTCTGCCGCGAGAGGCGTCACGCATTGTACTACTGTCGCACACCGTACTCACGTGTACGTGGGAACGTGGGAACGTGGCTTTTCGCTCGGGAATCTACAATCTTGCGCGGGGCGCCGGTGGGGCGGGCCGGTGCGTGAGAGAGAGAGTAGACGAGAGCGGTGTTTTTGGAGCTTGTGAGTCGTTTTGCGTGGCTGGCAGGGAGCTCTTGGCCCGGCCAAGCTCCCCCTGCCAGGCCGCGAGACCGCTCGCTGGTCTCCGACACCGGCGCCTTTGTTGCAGGCGCTTGTACGCATGACATACGTGTAAGGATACATAAACGCGGCCACGTGTCGTCTCTCGTCTGTAGAGGTGTAGGCTGTAGCGAGCTCAAAGGGTGAAGCTGTATATAGCGCGATGCCGATGCGGGGAGGGTCGAGGTTGAATTATGCCGCTTGGATCCATCTCACAGAGTCCAGAGATCGAGACGTCGAGGGAGGCGGTTTTTAGGACTGCGCCTTTGCCATCATCTCCTCGCTGATGTCCGCCAGCTCCTGCGGGCTGTAGAATCTTGAGTCATATGTTTTCTTCATCCCCGTGATGAACTCTATGCGCGAGACCTTCGCATCGCCCACGGCGTTCGGCACGTCCAGCCAATCAAAGTCTGCCCCTGTCAAACCGAGCTTGGCCTTGGCTTCAGTGCAGTCGAGTTTGCCATCACCACTCGAGGCTGCATCGGCGGCGTCGAATATGCTGCCCCACATCTCGTCCTCCGCCTTCTTCTTCTCCCCAAACGTACCCTGTGCGTCGTTGGAGGAGCCACATCCCATGACGTGAGGGCCCGCGCGACGCCAGGACGCACGCAATATCGGATGCGACGTACGTATACTTCGAGCCCTCCCCACACTTCCCAACGACTCTTTTCTTTCTTCCAGCGCTCGCTCTCACATTACATGAATGTTCTTGCTGAATTTCTCTTTGCCGCTGTCGACCACGAGCTGTCGTCGTTGTAGATGGACTTGCAAACGAGGCGGCAACATATCGGCGACCCGTGCTCGCGAAATGCGCCTTGCCGATCCGCACCTATATCTGGCTCTTGGGTGGCGCGTCCAACACTTCACAACGGATCTGGTTTCCAGCTGTATGGTTCCTCTCCGCACGAGGGTGTCCGCTCGCGGCCAGCTGCCTCGGAACGAAGCGGGAGTCGCACTCCGCGGGACATGAAGCATCCGCTTTCTCCGTGGGCACCAGTAGTATGCCCAGCGCCAACGCGCACCCTTCGTAACACGCAAGGAAGACGCCTTTAAAAACCCGACTCGCATCCGGCGCACTTCACCAACACGACGCCAGCTGCCACTGCAGCTGCGGCCTCAGCGGCACTGAGGTCCATTGGTGGCCAGAGAGCGAATAGAAACAAGATGACACGACGCGACCCACGGTGAACGAATCTTCGGAGAGGATGGGGCAGTCATCACTGCCGCGCTCACTGGGTTCGAGAGATTGTGCGAGAGATTGTGGGAGAGAGCTTGCGTCGGAGTCGTTCCTCCGCTCCCACCTGTCGAGTGCAAGCTGCAGTTCCTTGGAGTCGAGGTACATTAACAGTACGCGCCTCAACCTGCTGCGCCTGAGCAAAGTCGTGGCCTTTTATCCTCTCGGGCGCGAGCGGGCGGCGCGGGCATCTCTCTCTCGTGTATGGACCGTCTGCTCGCCGCCGTCGAGGCGTTGCGCGAGGCGTGCCCACCAGATCCGAAGTCCGCTGCCTCGGAAAGTCGCGACACCACCGTCGGCGCTGCACTCCAGCTCGCCGCGGCGCTGCGAGAGGCGCCACCGTTGCTGCCACTGCAGCTCGACGTGCTCCTGCGCCAAACGACGCACCTGCTCGTTACTGTGCGGGGTTGGGATGAGTCCGGAACTACCGAGGCTGCGCTAGCCGCGGCACTCTGCTGCGTGCGGCGGCTGCTCCGCCTGCGCCTGCAAGGTGGTGACGAACTGGGCCAGCGCAGCTGCCTCGGGGCTCATCTCGCGAGCAGGCAGGCTCGGCCGGTAACGTGCGAGCTGCTCTCGACGCTGCTCGTCGCCGCGTCCGAGCAGCGTGCGGCGCACCTGCGAGCGGCGTGCGTGCGAGCCGTCTGGAGCCTGCTGCTGCTGCCTCTCGCCCCGGACCTGGTCGCGTTTGCGCTTCCGGGCGCCGCGACGCAGCTCGTCGAGATCGGGGCCCGCTCGGTGAGCTCTCACGCGCCGACGTGCCTCGCCGCACTCGGGGCGGTGCGCACGCTCCTCCTGGCGGCGCTTGGTGCGCGCGGCAAGACCGCCGAGCGCCTCTCGCTCCTCGGCCCCGGCGCCGCAGCCTCACCGGCCGACGGGAGGCGCGCGCTCGCCAGCATGGCGGCGCGGCATCGCCCCGCCCCGCAGCAGGGCGAGGCGGCCGCGCCGTCAGTCCCGTCCGCCGCCACGGCCGCCCCGTTCTCCACCGACCCGACTGACCCGGTGCGTGTGCTCGACACTCTTCCATGACACTTCCTTGACACTTCCATGCCACTTCCATGCCACTTCCATGCCACTTCCATCACTCTGACCTGTGATTGACTCGCGGCTCGCCGCTCAGGACATGTCTCGAGACATGTCCATGACTTGACTCGCAGGCGTGGCTTGCCGAGAGCGGCTCGCGGCTCGCGGCCCGGCTGCTCCTCCTCGGCCGCGCGTGCTCCGGCGGCAGGAACCGAGGGTGCTTGCTGCTCGCCGCTTCCAGGACACGTCCTAGACATGTCCGAGACATGTCTCACAGGAGCCCGAGGGTGCGGATGCGGCTCGCCGCGCTGCTCGATGCGCTGGCGCGCGAGGCCGAGCCGCTCGCCCTCGCTCCGTGCGTCCCTCCCCTCGCCGCGCTCCTGACTGGCTGATGTGACTGGCTGAGGACTACTGCAGACGAGTCAACTCATCAGGTGCGTCCCTGCCCTCGTCGAGCTGCTCGCCGGCCTCGCCCGCGACGACCTGCCGCCCGTGGCGGCGGTGGCGCGCGCCTCCCTCTCCTCCCTCGCGGCGCGCGGCCTCCTCCCCGCCAGCCCCTCCTCCCCGCCAGCCCCTCGCGCGGCCTCCTCCCCGCCAGCCCCTCCTCCTCCCCGCCAGCCCCTCGAGGGGGAGCACGCGCCGAGCTGGGCATGGAGCTGCAGCATGCCGGCCCGGCTGTAGGTGCGCCTGCCGCCCGGCGGCGGGATGGCGCACGTCCTCTCCGCTTCCTTCGAGGGCCAGCTCGGCCGGCTGCCGCAGGTCACGAGTCATGCGTCTTGAATGAGTGATGAATGAGCTGTTGATGAGAGCCGGCTCGGCTGCCGCAGGTCGCCCGCGCGGCTGCCGAGCCTCCCAAGGCGCTCGCGCTCCGCCTGCTCACCTCGCAGCTCGAGCTGCTCGCCGGCGGGCCCGCGGCTGCGGAGGGCGGCGTGGGCGAGTTCGCCGTCACCTCGCAGCTCGGCGCGTCGCGCCTCGGCCACATCTGCTGCGTCCTCCTCCCGGTGCTCCGCTTCGCCCCGCGCGCCGTCGCCATCGAGCAGCGCAAAGGGCGGCACGCCACCCGCCTCGCCTCGGCCGCCTCGGCGTCGGCGCGCCTCTCGCAGCTGCAGACGCCCTCGTCGCTGCTGCACCCGTTTGCCGACTTGCGGGACGCGCCGACCGTCCGAGCGATGGCCGAGCTGTGTGAGACGCTCGGCCGCGCCGCGCCGCTCGAGCACCTCGTTCACACTCTGCTGCCCGTCGCCGCCGCGCCGCGCTCCGGCGGCGGCGAGCGCGCGTCGCGCCGGGAGGCTCTCTGGCTGCTCGGGCGGTGCGTGGTCGGGGTGACGAGTGGGCTGAGGCCGGGCTGGCGCGAGGGCGGCGAGGCGCAAGTCGGTCCCCCTTGTGGCGGGGAGGAGGGAGGGGAGGAGGGAGGGGAGGAGGGAGGGGAGGAGGGGGGGGCGAGCAGCGGTGCTCACGCCGGGCTCGCCGCTCGGGCAGAGGCGCTGCTGGCGCCTAGCGAGCGGGCGGGCGGCAGGGCGCTCCAAGCGAGCGACAGCGACGTCGAGCCCGAGCTGCTCACGCTCGAGGATGCCCTCGGGCAGGATGCCCTCGGGCAGGATGCCCTCGGGCAGGATGCCCTCGGGAAGGCCACCTTCGGGCGGGCCGGCTGTGGAGGCGAGGCGCTCTCCGGCGAAAACGGGAGGGCAGAGCCGGAGCCGCGCGCCGCAGGGGCGGCGGAGGCGCGTGCGGCAGCGCTCGAGGTTCACCTTCCCGCAGCGACGGAGGTGGCGCAGCCGCCTCTTGTGAGCGGACGGGCGTTCCACCGTAGGAGAGCCTCCTGCTGGTGGTGACTGAGGTGCTGGCGGCGGCCGGCGAGGAGCGCGGCGACGAGTCGCTGCCGTTGCTCGAGCAGCACGCGCGCCTGCAAGAGCGCGAGCTCGCGCTTGACCTCGTCGGCCATTGCTGCGTCCTGCTCGGCGCGTTGGGGCGCGGCGGCGAGGAGTCGGGGGCGGCGGGCGGCTCCGACGCGCTGCAAGTGGGCTTGCGCCTCTCTCTGCTCTCTGTCCTCGAGCAGCTGGGCGATTCTGCCGCCCTCGTCGCGGAGGCTGCGGAGCGCGCGCTCTGCCGCATGAGCCTCGCCCAGGGGAGGGGGGAGGGCGCGACGGTGGCGGCGCTGATCGAGGCCAACGGCGACTTCCTGCTCGAGGCGCTCTCGCGCCGGCTGCGGCACCAGCCGTCTGGCCGCTCGCGCGTGCCGCTCGTGATGGAGGCGCTGCTGAGCTACGCGGGCGCGACGACGCTGCCGCTGCTCGCCGATGTCGTCGGAGAGCTAATCGACCTCGCCGACGAGGCTGTCGGCGCGGCGGACGGCGAGAGCAGGGCGGCGCCGGCGCTGCTACCGTGCGCGCGGGCAATGTGCGCGCTCGTGCTGGCCGCCAGGGATTGCCAGGCGGCGGACGAGACGGCGGCCAGCGGCGAGGGTGCGGCGGCGCCGGAGGGTGCGGCGGTGGCCGCGGCCGGTGTCAGCTCCGCCGTCGGGGCGGCCGAGTCGGTGGGCGGCCTGGCGGTACCGGGCAGCGGCGAGGGCGAGGGCGACGAGGCTGGCAACGAGCTCGCCGCGATGTTCGACTCCTTTTGGAGCGAGGTCGCGCCCGCCGAGGCACGGGGAGGCGAGCCCGGCGGCGGCGAGGAGGCGGCGGCAGAGGGCGAGGGCCCGGAGGGGCAAGAGGAGGCGGCGGCACGCCGTGAGGCGGAGGTGCGCGAGGAGGAGGAGGAGGAGGAGCGGCGCAACAAGCCGCCCATGGCGCCGGCGCTCGCGCTGCGGGTGGTGCAAAAGGTGGAGATGCTCCTGCTCTGCTCGCCCCCGAGCGTCGCCCACGTCCTGCTCGACGCGCTCGCCGCCGCCATCCCGCTGCTGCAGCCGTGGCCACGTGCGCTGCTGCCGGCGCTGCACAAGCTCTGGGCGCCGCTCGTCTCCCTCTTCGACTCGCCCGAGCTCGCCCTCGCCGCGGCCGCAATGGGCGTGCTCCGCACCGCGGCACACCTCCTGCGCGGCGAGCTCTCCGTCTCCTCGATGGCCGCCGCCTTCCCGCCGGTGCTGCGCGTGGTCGCGGCGCACGGCGCGGCGCCGCCCCTCACACAGCTTCGCCCGGCCGGCGGGCAGGCGGCCGCCGAGCCGCGCTCGCGCCCGCAGGACGCGCTCCTCGCGGCGCTCGGCGTCCTCCGCGCGCTCTGCCGCGTGCCGCGCGCTGCGACGGCAAGGGTCGTCGTCGTGATGACCGCCATCGAGCCGCTGCTCTCGAGCCGGCAGCCGGAGCGCGTCCGCACGGAGGCGGCTGCCCTCGCCGCGGACTTGGCCGGCCTGCAGCGCGACGCCCTCTGGCTCTTTTGCGCCCGCGCCACAGCGCCAGCCGATTTGGGGCGGTCGGCGCCGAACGGCCTGCCATGGCTCTCGCTGCCGCCAGAGGCTGCCCCGCCTTTGCCTGGGCCGCGTCACGAGTTTGCCCAAGCCGCAAAAGAGCTCCTTCGGCACATCGAGGGCGAAGACGTGCGGGCGAGGAGGCGGGCCATGTGCTGCTGTTAGGGCCCTGGCCCATATAAATAAATACGTATAACGTAAATAAAACGGACACCTCTACTAGGAGCGTGGGTAAAAAAAAAGGAACAGGTCCCCGCCCGTGCGATCTTTGTGCAGGGTTCTTTGTGGGTGTGGTCGGCGAGTAGCCGGGGTCGTCCTCCCGATGGGGGACTAGCACTAGCCGTCTTCCACATGGTCCCTTGGGTCCCTGCTGCTCCTAATCTCTTCGTACCATCCTCCTGCTGATCTCCGCAACGTCCTGCTCCCTCCCTCGTCTCGCCCTGCGCGTCTGCTCCGCCTCCCCGTCGTCTGCTCTGCGTCGTCTGGTGATAGTCGGTTGAGGTCGCCGCCCTCCTCGTGCCTCTTCCCAACATTCCCTCGGCGGCCGATGCCGTCTGCTCCGGCTCCCCAGTCCCCGGGTCTGCCCTGCTCTCTTCTGCGCTAGCTTCTGTTTCGTCATCACTGATGTCCGTCCTCTTCTTTCTCCTCTTGTTGTATGCTTTGTACATCGCGTCGATTCCTTTTCGCGTGAGCACCACCCTGAAGCCCGCCCAGCAGCTAAACCGCTCCCTAAGTCGAAGGAGCATCATCAGTCTGCTCTCACCCACTTCGCTCGCTGCCCACTGTCTCCGCTCCCTCCCGCTTGAGCTGCCGTCGCGGCCCTCGTTCGTCCCACAGGCTGTTGGCCCGTCCCTGCGTTGCCTGCGTTATCCCTCCTCCTCTGCGACTCCCTCAAGGCCGGCCGGGCCTCCTTCCACCCAGCGAAGAGCTTCCTCAGCCACTCAATGTGTTCCTCTCTCTTCATTATGCGCGCGGTAGCCTCATCGTTGAGCTGGATCCACCTCTGCACCGCTCCCGTCGCCGCCTCGGCCACGACTTGCAGGTTCCTCGTGACCCCGGCGCCAAGGTCCCTCCGGCTCTTCTCCGAGAGGTCATCTACCAGCGCCGGCAACACCCCCCCGACGGCAGGGGCTAGTGCATCGTACCCGTCCTCATCCCAGCACCCTATAGCGTGAGCCCTTCAGCGCAGCGACATGCGCTATCCTCAGCGTCTTCAGTGTATCCTTGGAGTCGGGTGCCGCCTGTGCTACTTTGCTGATCGCCGTCCCCGTCTGCGCTCGCGCTACTCTGAGGAACCATCTGGCCTGCTCCCTATTCCCCAGGCAGGCGCCGCTAAGCAAAAGTGCGCCATTGTCGCCCTAGGCGGGTTCTCATCTTCCTCGGTCCATTGCTGCGCGGCTTTCCGCACGATCGGACACAGCGGGTCTCGCTTTAGTGCCGCCCTCCTCGCCGCGTCCCTCGCGGCCTTACAGTATACAGACGAGGCAGCCCCTTGAGTTCGCTCCTTGTGGCGGCTCCCGGGGTATCTCTCCCCGCCTCTCCCCGCATGATCCTCTCGTGGTGCGCTCCGTGTGGCACCCCCGCCTGCTGCCGCACCCGCGCTCCCATGACGGTCTTTGTCACCACGTTGTGATCATCCACGTCGGCGAATTCAATCTCGCGCTCCTGGCCCATATCACACGGCGCGCCGAACAGAAATTACTGCCGCGCCCCAAACCCCGTGTCGCTTGGACGGAGGGGTGATCGGCATCGGGCTACGAGCAAGAAGATATCAGACCGTAGGAAAGGGGCCAAATAAAGAAATTTACCACACGCAAGCCCTCACAGCAGACTGGCTCGGACTGACACAACACTGCAATCTCTTCGCCCCCCCCCCCCCCCCGACTGCCGCCATTGCCACCCAGCCATGCCGATGTCCTGCCCGGCTCGCGTCCGCATCGTCTCGTGGAACCTATGGCTGATACCGTTTGGCGGCCCGTGGTGCCTCGGCCGCGTGCAGGCCATCGAGCGGTGCCTGTGCAGGCACGTAGGCTCAATGTTGACCGATCCTGGCGTGGAGGACTGCCTGGTCATCGCCGCACTGCAGGAGGCGTGGGCGTGGCGCGCTGGACCGCTATATCCACTCGTCTGGCTCGAGGCGGCGCTGCAGAAGAGGCTTCTGAGTTCGCTCTTTCGTGGCGATCGCGAGCCGTTGGCGCTGCGTGCGATCTTTGCACTCAGCCGTGTCGTCCAGCTCGCTGGCGCTCTCGTCACCTCCGTCTGCGCGCCGCCGCTCTTGCGCGCCGTCCTCTGGAGTCCCAAGCCCGTCCTCGCTGCGTCCCTGCGCCGCGCCGGGCTGCCTCACGCCACAGCGGCGGGGGAGGCCTCCTTCCGCCACGCCGGCTGGCCGCGAGAGAGCAATCGGTCGGCGAGCGCGCCGTGCCTGCTGGACTGCGGGCTCCTGCTCTGCACGAGCCGGCCGCCCGACGAGACCGGCTTCGAGCCGTTCGACTGGCGTGGTAACGCCGAGTGCGTCGCCCACAAGGGGATGGAGTGGGCGCGGTTTGGCGGCCTCGCGGTCCTCACGACGCACATGACCTTCGAGTACGCGGACGGCGGCGTGCAGCGAGGCGCGCAACAATTGCAGCTCGCGCGGCTCGCGGCGAGGCTGCTGGACGAGGGCGCGGAGCAGCTGCTCCTCGTCGGTGACCTGAACAGCGCACTCCCGCATCAGACCCTGCCCGGTCGGAGGAACGGCCCGCGCCCGAGCTGCGCCACGCCTCCGTCGGTCTACGAGAAGGCGTGGCTCGGCTCCCACGCGAGTCTCGACCGGCTGCACGAGGCCTTCGAGGCGGTGGACGCGGACCTCGAGCTGCGTCGCATGGACACGGGCGAGGAGCCGACCTGCGAGGATGGCACCGTCGACCATGTCCTCTGCTGTGCCCGCCGCTCGCGGCCGCCTGGAGGCGTCGCGTATCGCGCGGCCACCAGCTCGACGGTGGTGGACCCGAGGGCGGAGGTCTCCGACCACGCGCTGGTTCGGTGCGAGCTCGAGTGGCGAGGAGGCAGTGGAACATGAGAGAACTCGTCGGGATACGGCTCTTTTTCCTCATGTACACTACACACCGGGCCAGGGTGTTGGGTGCCCCGTCTCTCGAGGTGTATCAATGTAAAAGAGAACAGATATCGTTTAGTGTCGGCACCATGGGTATCACTAGGAGGGTAAAAGAGACACCATATTTTCGCGGCCCGCTTCCAGAGGTCAACACTATAAGTTAACGTCCTGCGCTCTTTCACTTGAGGCAAACTGCGGGTAAATAAATATTTTTGAACGGATGAACGCGAGCTCGTGGGGTCCGCGAAAGCACCGCTTGGCGGTGTCAGAACCGCCCTCTTTGACCCTGGGGGGCCGAATCTGCGCCCTGTGGGCCCCGGCGGCGGTCCCGGAGAGGGCCAGTGCAGGCTGCGCGGAGGCCCCGCGGCTCGCATCGCCGCTCGCGCGCATCCGGGTGTGAATCGGCCGGTCCCTGCGGAGGAAGCACCCTCTGGGCGAGCTGTGCGCGCCTGCCAGACGAGAGGCGCCCACATCACGGTGGAGCTGCGCCGTGTGAGGGCCGGATCAGAGGTGTCTGGGTCGTGGTCTCTCGTGAGAGGTGCTGCCAGGATGTGCCATCGGACGCGTGCCTGCGGCACGCTACGCGCTTCTCCGCATGCGGTCACAGCTCCACGTTTGCAATACACTGCTCTCGGCGAAAGGCGCGAATCCTGTCGAGTCTCCCTCCACCACACTGGCGGGCCGCGTCGAGAGAACCACGTAGCCACACACATGGACTTCCCTCTCGTGTCCTCGCTCCTCACCGCCCCCAATCGCTGCCATGCGTCCTTACCGTTCCACAGCACGCGCCATCACCCTCGGCTGCTTGACCTCATCTTCTGTCCAGCATATCGTTCGCTGAAAAACCATCGTGGTGCAGCGGCGCTTCTCCTGCACGGACGATGGGAGAGGTCTGGCTTCCCGCGGGGCATTTGCGGACATCGATGGCGTCTCTGAGACTGCAACGATGGCCTCAGGGACTTACGATCGAAACGGGCAGCGTAGGAGGCTGCTGCTGCAGCCTTTCCTCCGGTCGGCGCGGCGTCGCTGCCTGCAGCGATCGCGACACGCTTTCATCGGAGACACGCCTCAAGCCGAACTAGTCTAATGAACTAGAATTCAAGCAGAAATTAGGCCAAACACAAGGCTCAGTACTTTAGAGTCGCTGGCACTATTGAGGACTAGTACCGTGCGAACGCATGCGACTCGCTCTCACTCCCCGACCTGCAGCCAGCGCTGTATGAACTCCCACACCACAAGGGACGCGTCCGCATAACAAGAGTTGTCAACCCACACGTTGCCCTGACGCCTCACGGCGTCGAGGGATGTGGCTGGGCTGGCGCTGCTTCCGGCCGCGCTGCTGCCGGCCGCGCGGCCACCACTAATATAGACGGCAGCGACGGGATAGTACCGACGGCCACGATGCTCCACACGTCCGCGCGGAGAGGCCACGGGCTGGCCGAGACCGCGCGCGTGCATGCCGTCGAACCGCAGCCAGGCTCGGTCGCGCGGGTCCAGGACGTCGCTGACGAAGTGGTAGTTGTGGCAATAGTACAACACAGCAACTAGGCGGTAGGTCAAGGCCGCCTCGCCGAGTCCAAACTTGCTCTCAAGCGGGAGCGCGTACGGTACAGTACGGGGCGCGTTGTCGGGCAACTCGAAGGCGATGAGCCGCGGACTAGCCGATGCGCTGGTGTGAGGCCGTTTCTCGCCGCGACCCGAACGGCCGCACCCCGCGCAATTCACATTAGTGCGCGTCGCCCGCACGTCGGCGCAGCACGTGCGGAGCGCCGCGAAGACGTCGCCGCCGGCCCCCCTGACAGGGCTGGTGGATTAACATTAACACACCTCAGGGGCAGCTCTGACTACAGATCGTGCCAACACTTGGCGCAGAGGTCGGTGTTAACACAGTTGAACGGCAGTCCCAAAACAAGCGTTAACACAGCCGTTAACACGGTGTTGACACACGCTCCGGGTAAAACCCGGGTATACCTGCAAAAAACCGGGTATACCCGAGAAATACCTGGGTCCGCGTCAATGCCGCGCGCGCCCTACTCCCAGGGCCACTGCGCCAACTGCAGCGCGCACCGTCTGCTCAAGTACGCGCACCGCACCATGTGCTGCCGCTACAAGTGCCAGAAAGCGGCTGCGGCGCAGCGGCAGGCGCGGCTGGCAGGTGGCGGTGCGGACGATGCGGTCGTGCCGACATTCTGCTTCAAGATTGATGCGGTGCTCGGCATGCGCTTCTGCGAGCCCGAGCGAGCAACTCATCGCAAAGAAGCGGCGCAACAGGCTGGCTGCTGCCGACAAGGCCGTGTGCTACCTCACGCGAGGCACTTTCAAAGAGGACAGCAATGACGCTGGATTCATCGACACGCGCTGGGTGGAGCTCGACGGTCTCGGGAACCGTACCCGTACTACTCAAAAGTACAATATACTTTCTCACAGCACTAGCGAGATTTCGCGCGGAGGGCGTAGTGAAGCGCTGGGGCGCTCACTGTGTGTTATTCGGGTGGGGATCCATCAGTGGTAACCGGCTTTAGTCACAGATCCAAGCTCAGACGCCACACCAACACCACAAACACGCTCACTTCGCCGCTGCTGTAGATGGGCCCCCGGGGGCCCATACTACGTCGAAGTACGGACCCGATCTCGGCACTCACGGGCTGTCACGCGCCCGCGCGCGGCGCGGGCCGCACCGCCCATGCCCCCGGGTCACCGACCCCGCCTCTCGGCCCTCTCGGCCCTCAGGAGCGTGCGGGAGACCGGCGAGGGGCGCGCCGCGCGCCGCCTGCAGAGCCGCCAGAGGCATTGTCGCCTCCGCTGGCGGGGTTCCCGCGCGCGCCCGCCCGCGCCCGGACCCGCGCCCGCTGCGCCCGCGGGCTCCGGATGCGCCGCCCTCCGTCTCCTTCTTCTCGATGGCAGTCCGCACGTGCTTGTCGACGGGTCGGCGGCGTGGTCGAGGGGAAGGTCGCCGGCGGCCGCAACTCCGCCAGGCGTCGGCTGTGACAACTGTCAGAAGCGCAGCGCGAGTCGGCAGCCCGCCCTCATCAGGCGCCGCCCGCTCGAAGAGCGTTCGTAGCCGGCGAAAGACGACGGTGAGGCCGTTGTGCTCGGACAGAGCAGTGATCGTTGACTCCCAGCGTGTCGCGATGACACCGCGCACGCCCTTGTGCACGGGCTCGGCCTGCTGCGCCTGCGCCTGGGCTCGCAGCTCGTCGCAGACCGAGAGCAGGTAAAGGTTGTCATCGAGCATCAGCGCGACTCGCGAGAGCGAGACTTTGCCGGGCTGCGCGTGGCTCACCGACGGTCTTTCGGCGAGCCCGCCGCCCTGCCGCTGCACTGGCCGCTGCCACGCTCGCGACACCTTGTGGGCGGTGCACTTCAGGTAGAAGATGAGGGGCGTGCGCCACTCGCGCCGCAGATACGCGATCGCTCCGGACTTGTGGCCAATGGCGCTGCGCGCCGAGTCGCTCAGCACAATGTAAGAGCGTAGAATCTTATTCTCGGTGCAGATGCGCAGCACAGAGTTGCCCTCGGACGCGCCGGTCTTGTTGGGCAGCGGCATCGCGAGCCCGAGCAGGCCGTGTGGGGTGTGGGTGTCACGAGGACAGACGTCCACGAAGACGGTGGACGGACGCAAACTCCTTATCCAATTCACACTCACGGCTGTCCTACTGGTCATATAGAAAGTCGGCCGTCCGCGAGCCCCCAGCTCGCCGACGGCGAGAGAGATGCCACGAGGGGTCGCGGTGGCGTCCATCGCCAGGCTCCCTAGCTCAACCGACGACCCTTCGGGATCGACGGCCGATCGTCATGTTGACGGCGCCATCGGGGAGGACGCCGAAGCCGAAGACGACGATGAAAGTATCGCCGCTACTGCGTGTGCCAGCGTCGGTGCTGATGGCACGGAGCGGCCCGAGCGCCTCCGAGGCCTTCTCCGTCCGCCACGCCGCCACGTCGCGCGAGTGGCCCGCCGCGGTCCGCCGCGCTGGATAGTGAAGCGCCTTGCCCGTCTGCCGCCGGCCCGAGACCTCCTTGGCGCTCGGCACATTCCCGAAGAGAAGTGAGGAGGCGCCTAGCACGTCCTCCTTCGAGCGAGCCGCCGAGACGCCGGGCCCGCGCGCGCGTCGAAGTCGGCGTTGCGCCGCAGAAACTCTCCGCTGAAAGCGCCGTGTACGTACGTCTCTCGCGGAGGGTGCGCCGCCGCCGCCGTCTCCGCACGGTCGGCGCCGCGCGGCGCCCCCCCGCGACGCCGTGACGGCCCGAAAGATATCGACCAGCGGCGCGTCCTCGCCCAGCGCGCCGACGCGAGCGAGTCCGCCGTGCCGCTGCAGCAGCTGCTGGCGCCAGTGGGCAAACTTCATGTCGAGAGCCGTGCGAAAGGCTGGCATGGAGATGTAGCGCTCGTAGTGGTATGCAAAATCGGTCGAGGAGCGCTCGCCCGGCATCCGAGCGGCCGCCACGCCTTTCGCGAAGGGCTGCACCGAGCGGAGCTCCGACGAGAAAATCTGCAGCGCTGAGTTGTTTAGCGCTGCCCATGAGTAGCCCGCGCGGAGCTGCTGCGGCCTAAGCTTGTACGGGAGCAGCCGTGCGAAGTCGAGGAAGAGCATCTCGTAGTCCGAGAACTCGCCCGAGCGACCGCTCGGAGCGAGTGGCTGCTGGAGCGCCTCCATGTACTCGGCGAGGCGGGAGGCTGCCCGCTGGCCAAGCTCGTGGTCCTCCTTGTGCCACCAGGCCATGTACTTAGACCGGTAGAGCTCCAGCTGCCGCACGGAGAGGCCCACCTTGAGCGCGGCGAGCTCGTCCTTGGCGCCGCCGCGATTGCGCGTCGCCGTTCTCGCCGGCTCGGTACCGCCGCCGCGTGTGACGGCAGGTGGCCGTAGCGCCGGGTCGATTCTGACGCAAGCAGCCCAGGTGGTGAGAGCGGGCCGCTCTCGTAGCAGGCACCGGTCGTTCTGGTGCTCCTCCGACAGAAGCTTAAGACACCACTTGCACCGCCGGCAGTCCGCGGCAGGCAGGCCTGGCGCGATGCTCGCGACTTCGAGCCTCGACGGAGCGACTAGCTCCACCTCCATGGCGGTGGGAGCAGCAGGCCGAGCCACCTCTGCCCATGTCCTCGTCGCCGGTGTGGCAGCGGGCGGTGGCTGATAGCTCGACCGCGTCCGGTCCGAGACGGGACGCGCGGGTGCTGATAGCGACGCGGCCGGTGCGTACGACGAGGTCGCCACGCGGTACTCGTTGGTGATGCGCTCGGCAAATGCCGCGAGCGTCTCGACCGTCTTGATTTTGAAAGACCTACGGTTGCCGCCGGGCCAAGCGATCTTGACAGGCCTTGCCGGCGCCACCGTGTACGCTGTATCGGCGACGACGATTGTCCCAGTCTGGGGACAAGCTTGGCGAGACGGAGGGGCCGGCTCGGCGAGGTTGCTGTTTGGGGCACTCATCGTCGACGACCGCCGCGTTTCGCTGCAGCTACCGAGAAATGAAAAATAATCTTATATCACGGCAAAGAGCAGAAAAGAGCCGTGCCCTGTAATGTTGCCTCGAGCAGGCCTGCGAGCGGCGAGCGCTCCCGAGCGCATGGCGCCCTGTTCTGGCCATCTTTCGCTTTCCCACCACAAAATCGCAAACAACAGAGTTGTTTGGTATTGTAACCTCTCTTTAAGGTATTGCTAAAAATCTCTCTCTCAAAATCGCCTCCATTTTGTGTGCCTCCGGTGGCAGGTCTAGCCGGGCCCGATTCGTGGTACTTTTGATGTTTGCGCGCCGGATCTCGACTCCGCCGTACTTACTGCGGTGCGTCCCAAAGCAAAACTTGTGTCAGAGGGGCCAGATTGGCCGATTTATAACGACGAGACAGTGTCTGAAGGCTATTTTGCCGCCTCACCGATACCCGGTTGAGGGCCCGCGGTTGTGGCTAGTGGAGGGTGCTGTACAATCCGAGGGCGTTCCCATGGCCTCACGGGCCCGGGCGATGATTGTGGAGAAAAATCAAAAAGTACCATCCGTGGGGGCGATATTTTTAACTGTGTAGCTCGATTTTGACCCACAACTACACAGAACGGCCCCAAATCGGCCCGGAACCGACCCGTGGGCCCGTCTGCCGCACCCAGCTCCGCCGGGAGTGGCGCGTGCCGTTCCCCGCGGCTCGGGCGGGCCACGCAGACGCGGCGGGAGAGCTTCCCGTGCCCTGTGAGTGCCGCCACACCGCCTCAAATAGGTCCCAAAGTGGGGTTTGCCTCAAGTGCTCTTTTTTTCCACAAGAGAGAGGTCTCTACGCACCACCCCAAGAGAGTAGGCTGTGGGCGAGGATGGCTGTCAGCGCTCTCCGGCTCGGCGGGCTTTGATGGCATAATCAAGCCACTCCATTCCACGGAAGTGCCTTTATTCGTAAAAAACGGCGTCAAATGCGGCGTCCTGGCGGTGGCGTCGAAACACTAAAGTAGGCGACATGAATTTTTACCGTTCCCCTCACATCACACATGACAACACCTTTGAGCGGGGTGTGAACAGCCATTCCGCTCTACATTCCGCGTGGTTGAAGTTTGAAGCGGTCGCAACCACTTGGTTGCGAGAGAGAGGGAGAGAGAGAGAGAGAGAGAGAGAGAGAGAGAGAGAGAGAGAGAGAGAGAGAGAGAGAGAGAGAGAGAGAGAGAGAGAGAGAGAGAGAGAGAGATTTAGCAATATCGAGAGGTTACAGGTGGGGTAATAAGATCCGACCGTTGACGAGAGATCGGCTGGAGCTGCGGGACAATACCAAACGACTCTGACAATGGTTTTTGTTTTCTTGGTTGATTGTGACTCTCCCGTGACGAAAACGGACAACGCACCCCAGGCGACTGCCTGAGAACGCTGGATCGAATCGTAGGAGACACCTCGAGCAAAATTGGGCCCGCTTCAGGTGAAAAAAGTTTATAAGGGTCAACACTGCAGACTCGATCCGGCAGCCACTCGACCACCGAGCGGCCGTCGGCCGAGGTAAGCAGAGTAGATGATAGGGGATGCCGAGAATTCTCTTTCCCGTGTGGTGTACCTGTGTTAGTGCCAGTCCCCGCGCAGTGTGGTGAGAGGGAGTTTTGGAGCAGCACTTGGAGTGCAGTCAGTCATTTAACCTCACTCACACCCAGGGCCGGGGAGCTATGAAGCGCACCCAGCGGGCCAGATGATCGGCATCGGGCTGCGGGCTAGAGAGCCCTGACCCTGGGGGGTGCGCGTTCGCAGGGAAAAGGGGCCATAAAGTAAACAAACACGCGTCTCCGAGGGTTGGCCCGGCGTACGCCGGGTTTCCCCTTAACTAACTGCAGGACGCCCCCTCTACTCGGACGTCGGAGCTAATGGACACGACTGGGGCTACCTGTGTACACCACTCACCTACCACAGACACTTACTTGCTTACTTAGACCCTCGTCTCGGCGTTCACCGCCCGTCTTCCCGGCGCTCCGGTTCTCCTCTCTTAATTCTCGCTACAAGTCTTGTGGGACAATTCTCTTTCCCGTGCCTAGACCCTAGTGTTGTGCGAGGGAGTTTGGTGGTAAATTTCCCTGTGGCTAAATTCTCTTTCCCGAGGGAGCTGAAAGAAAGAAAGAAAGAAATCCCAAAACAGGGTTCCGGCTCCTAGCCTACAACCTAGCCAGATAGGGGGTCTGTCCCCACTGGCTGGCCCCTGTGCAATAGGTAGGTAGGACCGGTTTTGACCGCCCCAGAGGGCCCCGCAATAGGTAGGGCCCCTACCTATTTAGCTATTTTCCTCTTTTTTCGCTTCGCTGCGCGCGTGGGGATATCCATAGGTAGATAGGTAGGGCGTTTTGGCGCGACTCAGTGCGCAGACCCCCTATCTGGCTAGGAGCCGGAACCCAGGGATGGGAGAACTGCCACACACACGTGGTGTACCTGTGTTAGTGCCAGTGCGCGCCAGTCCCGCCCAGTGTCTCCGCGCGCAAGAGGCCGTCTCCAGCTCATGCCCCAGACCAAGCGCAAGCCTCTTTGCGTCGACCTGTACGGCCAGCTGCGGGCGCTAGGCGAGCTGCCGACCGCGGTGCACACCGACGCGCGGACGCTCGTCACAGCGCTCGCACGCGAGGCCTCTGGCCGCGGCCGGCCCATCACGCTGTCTGAGGATCGCTTAGACGCGGTGGACGCAGCGTTGCGCGCCGCCGGCGCTTTCGATGGCGTCGGAGCGCTCCGCACAGCGGTGGCGGGCTGGCGGCGGCAGACCCGCATGAAGGCCGACGCTGACGGCATCAATGCTTATTATGATGCGGAGCGCTCGGACGCCTACACGGCGCGTCTTGCAGGGCCGCAGGCCGCGCTGGCAGGCCGCTGCCTCGAGCTGGCCGGCCTACCGGACGGCGGCCGCGGCTCGCTACTGCTCGACGTGGGGTGCGGCTCGTGCCTCTCCTCCGCGCCCCTCGCGGCTGCGGGCTCTGTGCCGGTCGGGCTCGACCTGGCGCGCGAGATGCTGCTGGTCGCGCGGCGGAGCGGCGCCGAGGTCGTGCACGCCGACATGTCGCGGCCCCTCCCGTTCCGAAGCGGCGTCTTCGACGGCGCCGTCTCGGTCTCCGCCGCGCAGTTCCTGTGCGAGGATGCCGCGGGCGAGGCTGCGCCGGAGCGAGCCCGGCGCTGCCTCTCTGAGACGAGGCGCGTGGTGGGCGGCCGCGGCGGCGCCGCGGTGTTCCAGTTCCACCCGCCTCCCGAGGCAGCCCAGGCGGCCGCGTCGCTGCTCCTCGCCGCCGCTCGCCACGCGGGCCTCGCCGCAGCCCTCGCCGTCGACCAGACACACCACACTGCAGCGGTCCGGTGGTACTTGTACGCGGCCGAGCCGCCCGCCGCCGCGCCGCACGCCGCCGCGCCGCCGCCGCCGGGCGGGTGCTACGCGTGCGCGCCGGGCGCGGGCTCGGAGGGAGGCGCTTGCTGCGTGCTCAGGCTCGCGCGGTGGGCAGAGAGGCACGGGCTGCCTGCGCCGCAGCCGGCGGAGGAGCACGTCGCTTTCTTGGAGCGGGAGCACGCGCGGTACGCGCACAAGCTGCTCCGCGCGTGGAGGCGGTTGAGCGACGCGAGCCGTGGGCGGGCGGCGAGCCCAACAGCGGCCCAACAGCAGCCCGGCGCGCTCGCCGCGCTGCCGCCGCTCAGCGCGGATGAGCGGGAGTGTGCCGAGCGGCTGTGGCGCGTCGTGGGCGGCGCGCTGCCTCGGGCGGAGGACCTCAAGGCGCCGCCGCTCTTGGAGCGTGTCATCGATGCGCTGCACGGCACTGCCGCGAGCGAACCCCCAGCCGTGTCCACCCAAGGCGCTGAGATGCCGCGAGTCGGCCCGAATATCATACGTGTGTGTCCCGGGTCGACTAAGGCGTGTCGGTGACACTGTTTCCGGGCATTCACACTATATTCCTGAGATAATTGCGATTATATCCGCCATAAGGGATCGTTCATCCTCTCGCGCCCACCCAGCACGCCCTCACACTGGTGTGTTCATTTAGGGGGGGTCATAACAAACACGCCACGGTACAGGATCGAGGTGCACGCTGCAGAAGCAGTGCCGTCCCCCCTCTCCCCGACATGCCGCGGGACCGCTATCGATTAGACACTCGAGAAGGGGGCAAAATTTTATTACTTTCCTGTCTGTCCTCGTGTTCTGTCGGTGTCCGTGTCGTCGCTATAACCATTTGCATTTAGCGACAGAACACATCGTAGGATCCAGCTCCTCCGGGCCCCCGCGCACGCGCTATGCTCGTCGCTGTCTGTGGCTTCGGCGTCGGACGGGTGTGTATGGCGTATTGCTGCCCCTTGGCCTTGCGTGAGCTTCGCCGCGCCGCTTTGCGTGTGCATGTGTGCATGTGCATGTACGAGTAAGTAGACGTGCGTGTTGTCCGAGTCTCCCGAGCCGCCGAGGCTGCCCTATAGAGGCGGCCCCACCCAGTCAGTGGTGACGTGACACGAGACACGTACGTGTCTCTTGACACTGGCGACCGTGGTAGACGTTTGAGGGACAGTACCATTGTAGACCTTCCAATGTCCCGAGGAATGAAAGGGAGAGAGACAGATGCACAGTCCATCGACGCAGCGCGGAGGAGAGTTCAAAGCTTGGGTACCACACTGAGCACAGCAACCAAAAGCGCCCGTCGGGACGCGTCGAGTCGTTCGCACGCGCCGCGCGGCAGCAGGTTGCCGCCGCCGCGGGCCGCGAAGTCGATGGTGCCTTCCAGGAATTCGGCAGCCTCACCACCTGCGCCACCTATACTCGGGCCGCGTTTCTTCATGTACGAGGGGCCCGAGTTCATTCCGAATGCCACAGCGATCCGTGCAATCTCACAGTCGCTCGCCCGGCACTCGGACCTGAACGGCAGGATGATGTGGTTCGCCGAGCTGTTTGTCTACTGGGAGCTCCGCAGTCATCCGCAGCGCACGCACGACCCGTCAGCCGCGTCGCTCTTCGTGGTCCCGGCGCTGCCGCACGTTGACCCGGGCTCAGTGGACCGTGTGGCGGCGGCGCTCGCGCTTGAGCCCGCCTGGTTGCGGCGTCGTGGCGCCGACCACCTGGTCGCGTGCACGCACTGGCAGTGCGCGGGACTGCTCGGCAAGCTCTTCTGGATGGTGGCACTGCGTGGTCTCACCGTCAGCCTCGAGCGCAACGTCAAGTGGCTCGACCCACGCGTGCCGCACTGGATACACAACCAGACGGAGAGGGCGCCCTTCGACCCGGCCGTCGACCGAGGCCTCTGCCTGGACCGCGTCATCGTGGTGCCGTACCCGCCACACGCGGGCCTAATGCGGCCGTGCGGCAGCGCGCCTGCCTACAGGCCGTGGCACCAGCGCAGAGTCAACGTCTCCTTTTTCGGAACCATCCGGCAGCGCGAGGGGCTCAACGACTCCTCCGGCGGGGTCCGCGCCGCCCTCGGCAGGCTGGCACGCGCACCGCGCGCTGTCACCGGTGGAGAGGAGCTTGAGCGCCGCGGTGTTCACGTGCGCCTCTCGTCAGTGCGCGAGTTCGACCAGTCGCGGCGCTGCGGGCCCGAGCTCGCGAAGCGGTGCCGCCGGGTGGAAGTGCGCCGGTATGCCCACGAGATGCGGGACTCGATCTTCTGCCTCCACTTGAGGGGCGACACCTCGACCTCTCGTCGTCTGTACGACTCAGTCGCCGCTGGCTGCATCCCGATCATAGTCAGCGACCTGCTTGGCCCGAACTTGCCCTTCGTCTTTGCCGCGGAAGAGCCGCCGATGCGGCCGCCCCGCGTGTCGTACGAGCTGTGGTCGATCCGCATCCGCGAGTCCGACTTCGTGGCGGACCCGCTTGCGGCGATCGACGCCGTCCTCTCGCGATTCTTGCGCCCGCGTGCGGACGACGTGCCGCTCGTCGCCAAGATGCAAGCGGCGATGCGGCGCGACGCCTCGAAGGTTGTCTTTTGCCACGGATCGCATGGCACGCACGGGGACGCCGGGTGGCACGGGCGGAGGCTAGCGGACCTGCTCTTGGGCGAGGCGTTCGCTCGGCTGCGCGACACTTGCGGAAGCAGCCAGTGCTCAGGGAGGCTCGGCAGCGCCGCGTATGGCGACGAGCGGATCCGCAACGCTGAGCACCGATTCGAGTACGGCGACTGCCTTGGCCAGCCAACTGTCGCGTCCCGCTGGGCAGGGCTTGGCCCAAGGACAGGCGGCGGGGGGATGCGTCGTATGAGCGTAAGCGAGCACTCACTGGACAAGGTGCTTTCCATACTGTAGTGTACATACCCGCAGTTAGCCACAAAGTACATCGAGAGGACCGGGGATACGCCACATGCACACACGTACACACGTAGAGAACGTACACGTGTGTGGGTGCATATGTGTGTGTGTTTTGTCACACTGTGCGGACAGGCCTCAGACGGCGCCGTTCTCCGTTGACCGTTGCGCGTTAGGTCAAAGTGGGAAATTTTGGTGAGACGTCTCTGTCTCACGGGTGTTTCGTCCCTGTCTCACTTGCATGATTTTTTCCGTCTCTCTGTGTCTCTCCAAGCGTCTCTCTGCTGTCACAGTGCTGAGTGTCAGTGTCGCCGGTGCGTCTCAGATGCGTCTCAGATGCGTCTCACATTCGTCTCTTTCGGCCGCGTATCACTCAGTCTCACGGCTGGGCTGAGACGTCACAATTCCTGAGCGAAGTGAGTCGTCTCACTTCCGTCTGAGACAGTGCTGAGCCACAATGAGACGTGGCGCAGGGCGGGGTTTGCGACGCCACAAGCCGCTGCTTGACTGAGTCGTCTCAGGTCCGTAGAGACCATGCTGAGCCAACCTGAGACGTAATTGTGAGACAGTGGCGATTGGGGAGACTCAACTCAGGCTGTGTCTGAGGTGCGGCCTGGCGGGTCTCGGTGAGTGTAGACGAACCCCAAGCATAATCGCGCCCTCTGGCTCAAACGGCGCGTAGCCGCCGGTTGCTCTATCGCGCTCTCAGACGCAAACGGCGGGCGTAGCCGGTTGCGCTCGCGGGCAGGGCGGTTCGGGTTAGTGCCCAGCACTACGCTCTCGCCCTCTGTTCGTCGCGTTCTTCACGCCGCCGCCCACGCCACCGCCCACGCGCCGCCGGCGGCGGCGCCGTCATCCACGCCGCCGCCCGCGCCGTTGCCCCTGCCGCCGCCCCCGCCGCCGCCGCCGCCGCCGCCGCCGCCACTGCCGCCCTTGCCGCCCTCGCCCACCCCATTGCGCCACGCTGCTTCCCTCGCCACGTCGTTGCCCACGCCGCCGCCCCCTCAGCCCTTACAGCCGTCGCCGGGCGTTACCCACGCCGCCGCCCCACTCACCGCCCCACCGCCCTTGCCGTTGCCACACCTGGCCCACATACCGCCGGCGCCCTTGATTAGGCACCGCCGCCACCCTCGCCACCGTTGCCCACAACCGGTCCCACGCCACCACCCACGCGCCACGCCGCCGCCGACACCGCCGCCGGCGCCGCCTGTGCCAACGCCACCGCTGCCCTTCCCACACGAGCACCCACCTCGCCGGCTCGCCGCCACCCATGCTGTCGCCGCCCTCACCCCTCTGCCGACCGCGCTACAGCTGGCTAGCAAAGACGACGCAGCCTATAGTCTCGACTCTCCCGCCAATGTCTCACGATTGCGTCTCAGGTTGGCTCATGGCATGGTAAGATGGTATCTGACAACGGCAGCGGCTTGTGGCGTCTCACACCCGTTCTGCGCCGTGTCTCATCACGCCGTGGCTCAGCACAGTCTCAGAAGCAAGTGAGACGAGTCGCGCTCCTTGGCGCAGCAACTATGCCGTCGTGAGACCGAGTGAGACGAGGATTGCCGCTTGTTCACCGTGAGACGAGTGTGAGACGCTCTGAGATGAAATGACGAGACGTAGTAGAGACGACAGTGTCACACAGCAGGGGTGAACATTTGTCTCACTGGTGTCTCAAACACGTCTATGAAGGTGACTGTGCCGTGTGTGTGACATCCTTGAGACAAAGTGAGACTGTTGCTGTGACCAGGCTGAGACAACGCAGAGATCGGTGAGAGTCCGTGAGACATTACTGAGACGCATTTGTGGCACAGCGTTGAGACAGGGACGAAACACCCGTGAGACAGAGACGTCTCACCTGTTCGCCCGGTCAAAGAACCCCCTGCACAGGACCGCCATTGTGTGGGGACCTCGCTCGGCTCTCTCCGCGTCTCCGGGCTCTCCGCACACTTGGGACCGACACTCCGGAGAGTCCGGTCGCGTCTCCCGGCATAGGCCAGCTTCTCCTCTTCCGTCTTCGTTTTAGCGCTTAGCGGAGTTAGATTTTACGCCCATCCTTCCTTCGAGTAGCACTAGACAAGGTGTTTATTTTTACTCGTGCGGCTGCGGGAGCGGGCGGGGGACATGGACTGGCGACTGCCGCATAGGGTGAGAGCTGCAGTCTCCCCAACCGCAACCGCAACTCATCTCTATACACTCGAACGCGCGGCGCGCCCCCCGGTTGTGCCTCACACCAGCGTGCCCTCGGCCCCTCCCGACTCGTCGCTGGAGCTCTCTCCGAACATCTCGCCCGCCTCCGCCTGCCGCAACTCCTCCTCATCGTCCATCGCCGCCAGCTCAGCCGGCAGCGCCTGCGACATCGGTCGCGTCCCTAGCGGCCGCGACTCCTCCTCGCCCGCCTCGTTCCGCGCCGCCTCAATCAGCGCGTCGTCATCGATCGGCGGCGGAGGCGGGCCGGCCCGCAGCAGCTGCGGAGGAGAGGCATGGCATGCATTCGGTGCGGCAGAGGGAGGCGGCCGGGGGTGCGTCGGGAGGGGCGGGAGGGGCGGGGTGCGCGGGAGGGGCGGGAGGGGCGGGAGGGGCGAGGCGCGCCTGCCGCAGCTCGTCCGTCAGCGCGCGCTTCCTCGCGAGCTCAAAGACGAGCGCGCGGCAGACGGCGTCTGGCCAGCGCGAGGCTGGCGGGCCGCCAATGGCCGCGCGCGCCCAGCCTCCTTGAGTGAGCCTGGTGCAGACCGGCTCGAGGCACAGCTCCGCCAGGCGCGGGATGGGGAGGGGCCGCTGGTGCAGCGAGCCGCGGGGCTGTGCGCCGGCGCCGCCCGAGCCGCCGACGTGCCGGCCGAAGAAAGGGTGGTCGAGGAGGGCGCCGTGCCGCGCAGCCGCCGGCTCGTCGAGGCTCGCGCCGCCGCCGAGCCGCTCGTTGGGGTTGGAGGCGAGGAGGTTTCGACAAGGTCGGCGGCTCGGCGATATCCCCTCGGGCATGTGGAAGAGGCAACCCTGTTATTGGTGGGGGGGGGGGGGGGAGCCGAGCGGGGGGTCCCAGATCGAGGCGGGTGGTGGGGGCGGGGGCCTGGACGCGTCGGAAGGTGAGGTAGTCGGAGCCGCCGCGGAAGGGGGGCTCGCCGGCGAGGAGC
The DNA here is from genome assembly GCF_000372725.1 of Emiliania huxleyi CCMP1516. Taxonomy (NCBI): domain Eukaryota; phylum Haptophyta; order Isochrysidales; family Noelaerhabdaceae; genus Emiliania; species Emiliania huxleyi. Next base: position 7,068 of record NW_005200272.1, on the reverse strand, counting down.
ATGCCTGCGTGGGGGGCGAGGAGGTGGCGGAGCTGTGTGGCGGAGCTGTGGTGGCGAGGAGGGGAGGGGAGTGGCGGGAGGAGGGGAGGGGAGTGGCGGGAGGCGAGGAGGGGAGTGGCGGGAGGAGGGGAGGGGAGTGGCGGGAGGGCGGCGGCGGGAGGGTCGCACATGTGAAGGAGCCGAGGGACCAGAGGTCCGAGCGCCAGTCGGTGCCTGCTGAGCGAGGAGCCTCGTGAGTGCCTCGGGAGGCGAGCGGTTCTGCGGCCTCGGTGGCGGTCCGCCTTTGTTGTCAAGGAAGTGGCATGGAAGTGGCATGGAAGTGTCAAGGAAGTGTCTCGGTGGCGGTCCGCCTTTGTTGTCGATCGCCTCGGGCGCCATGTACTCCGCCGTGCCTATTCGCCAATGAGTCTACGCCTAAGGAATGACCCCGACTAGCCGGGATGGCGGTCCTCTGCCGTGCCGACGAAGTCTTTAAAGGGGTCGTTCTAAGAAGTGTCTAAGAAGTGTCTAAGAAGTGCCGACGAAGTCTTTGAAGGGGTCGGCGAGGCAGAGCGAGGCGCGCAGCGGCGAGTCTGTCTCCACCGCGTCCATGAGCTTCGCGGACCCAAAGTCGATCAGCTTGAGCCGCCCCTCGGCGGTCAGCAGCACGTTCTCCGGCTGCCGGGAGGCGGGAGGCGGGCGGCGGGAGGCGGGAGGCGGGAGGCTCAGAAAGCGGCAGCGAGGGCGCTCTTGCAGCGGGTGGGCGGCGCGCCTTGACGTCTCTGTGGACGATGCGCCGCTCGTGCAGGTGCTGCAGCGCCTCGCACAGCTGCGAGACGAAGTACGCCGCGTGCGAGGTGTGTATGCCGCGCCGGTGGCAGAGCGCCCACAGCTCGCCGCCAGGCACGAGCTCGAGGCAGAGGTAGAGCGCGGAGGCGTCCTGGAAGGTGTGGTACAGCCGGATGATGGAGGGGTGGTCAGCGTGCGTGAGCACGTACTTCTCGACGATGACCTCGTCCGCCTTGTGGTAGCGGTTCATCTTTGCCTTGTCGACAATCTTGAGCGCCACCTGCTCCTGCGTCGGTCTCACCGTTGCCTGGATGACCTGCGAGTAGTTTCCATCGCCCAGCAGCCCGCCCGCATCGAAGTTGTGCAGACCAAATATGCGGCCGACGCCCGTGAAGCTCGACGACCCTGCCGCTGCGGTTGACGAAGCGGGAGGCTTCGGAAGCGCACTGCTGCCCAGCGGCGCCTCCCCACGCAGCGTTCGCCAGGTGCGCTGCACGCAGGGACGCTCCGCCCACGCGACGTGCGCCGTGAAGCACGAGAGGAGCTTGTCGCGGTCGATCGGCGCCATGTATGATGGTCGCTGCGGTGGCGAGAGTGTGGGGCAAGGCCAACAGGGGGAGCGCAAGAAAAGGCAGGCGGTCAAATACCAGTCGACGTGCGTGGTGTATTGCAATACAGCGTCGTGTCGTACGTACTTTTAGCTTACTGGGAGAAAAGAGAGAGGGGGTTGTGTTCTCTAGGCCCCTAAGGGCCCTACGCGCGGCGTGAGAGCTCGGAAGCGAGCTTTGCACGGCGATCGAGGATGGCACGGTTCACCCCCTTCACCGAAGCGATGGAGATGCGTTCCGCGTGGTGTGACACAAATGAGAGGCGGGAGTGGGGAGGGTACGCGGTGCGGTCAACGCCCGAGCGTTGAGCCTTGCGCGCAAGGCGGTTGATCTTTGCAACTGCTGGCGGCGAGAAGCCGCCGCCGAATGTCTCGTGGAGAAGCAGGTTGAACTTGTTTCGTTTGGTGAAGATCCCATCATGGTAGTGGCCACGCTGCGACTTGACGTAGCCTTGGCCGGTGGTGTGGTCGAACGCCCGTTGACCACGGAACCCGCGTTGCTTGCAGCCCATGTTTGCAAGGCGGGCGCGCTCTTCGGTGTTGCCGAAGGCGAACTTGTCTCCAACGGAGCCGGGGTTGCCTCCGGTGTCGGCGCGGCCGACCCCAACGGGCAGGCCACCCCGGAGGGGGGTCCAAAGTTTGACCTCGCTGATCTCGTCTTTGCCCCCGGGTTGGGGCGGCGCTCTTGTGGGCAGCGGCGGAAGAACTCGCCGCGGGGCTATCATGAGCTGTAGCCTGGAGAAAAGAGAGTGAACCGGCCTCGCCCGGCTCAGCCAGGTCGGTCTTGTAGCCCTCGTTGAACTGTTTGGTGAGTTCTGGTTTTTCGGCATCTCCCATAACGGGCCGGGAGACGGAGACGGCGTGGACACAATCGTACCAGGCGCGAAGTACGCCGTCGTGTGGGCGCCGCCGGGCGGCGTTGTTGAGGAACCAGTCGCCATGGTAGTCCTTTGCACCACCGACTGTGTCCCCAAGTTCGAGTGCCCGCGTGACAGTCGAGCGGCACTGCGAGAGGTGAAGGCCGTTTCGGCGCTGAAGCTCGCTCTCTCTCTCGTGTCTACTAGCTCCGAGTAGAGGGGGCGTTCTGAAGTTAAGGGGAAACCCGGTACACGGAGCCAACCCTCGGAGACCCGTGTTTACTGTACGGCCCTTGCCCTGCGAACGCGCACCCCCAGGCAGGGCTAGGGCTCTCCTGCCCGCAACCCGATGCCAATCATCCGGCGCCCGCTGGGTGCGCTTCTTAGCTCCCCGGCCCTGGATGTGCGGTTAATGACTGCACTCCAAGTGCTCCAAGTGCTAAACCAGATGCGGGCGCCACTCGTCGACCAGGGAGAGCCGGCCCGACCTCCCCGGGCGGGGAGGCGACGCGACCCTATGCCACCGCCCTCACCCGGGGGGTCGGGCACGGGATCACCGCCGGCGGGGTCGACAAAAGGTCGGGCAGAGGGGACGAGCGGTGGCGGGGCCGCGGCCAAAAAAGGCTAGAAGGGGAGGTCGGGCCCCGCGCCCGTCGCATAACTATCGGGATGCCAACAGAAGGAAGGACCGAGAGGAAGGGGAAGACACCCCGGAGTGAGAGAGGGAGACCACGGAGGGGGGTCCGGAGTGGTGAGGCGCCGGGGGTGTTCTTAGCTCCCCCCGGCCCTGGATGTGAGGTTACTAACTGCACTCCAAGTGCTCCAAATCATACCTCGCTAAAAGACGGGCTGACCTTGTGGCGCCGAGGGCTCTGCCACCGGCCAGCGGGGGTCTCGCTCCCGGCACCGTCCAGCTCATCCACAGGGACGATGGAGCTCCTCCGGTGCTGTTGCGGCAGCATCCGCGGCCTCGGGCTCGTCGCGCGCGGCGATCTCGGGCTCATGGTCTCAGAGCTCGTCACAGAGACCAGGGAGAGGCGCCTCGCTTTTGCCCTTGGCGACGGCGAGAGGCGATGCGCAGCACCAGCGGCGCCGGTGACGGGCTCGGCGTGATCGCACGAGCAGCGGCCTCCGACGAAAGAGTTGCGACGAAGCGCAGCCGCTGTGGCTGATGCTGGCAAGGGCGGAGGCGTCCGATGGTTCGAGGACAACGAGAGGCGCCGTGGGGCCAGGAGCTCCGCCGGCACCGCTGCCAGCGCCATCGTCGGCAGCTCCGCCGCCGGTGGCGCCGCCGTCAGTTCCCCGCGATGCACTGCTGCGCTCGCTTGGTCCACCGACGTTGCCACTCGAGGCGGTGGCCGTGGGTGGGGGGCGGGCCGTTCCACCCACGGCCTTAGTTGTCATAAGAACCCGTTCAAGTGGCTGGGAATTGCACGTGCGGATAGCTTGCGCGGCGGCGGGCGGCGTATTCGGAGGCGATTGCGCCGAAGCAGCCGCAGGGTGCAGCAAACGGCGCAGCACAATGCCGTTGCCCCTGCAGAGATGAGCCCCCATGCCCATGGGTCGAATGGTGCACTCTCGATGTCCGTAGTATGCACGGTGGGTGCTGATCGGGGCATTGATGGGGTGGCTGGCGGCGCTAGCGGCAGGTTGACGCGAGCAATGACCTGCAGCTCCACAGACTGACCCGCTGCGTACGAGTTGACCAGCGCAGGCGAAAACGACACGGCCAGACCCACACCTTGAAGTTGCCTTGAAGCGAGAGCGCGTCGTCGGCCCGAGCTTCCGAGGCTCGTGACAGTAAGGTTGGCGTCGCTGCCGATGGTGATCGTGCCGCCGGCCTGCAGGCCGCACGCGTAAGAGTCCACGTACACCGTCGTGGAGTTGGCCGGTGCGTCGAGCACCAGGACACCGGGCCCGCATGGTGGCGGCGCGGGTTGGGGTGGCAGAGGCACCGAAGGCGCTGCAGGAATGTCCGCCTCGAGTGGAAATGGGCTGGATGGCACCACCGGAGCCTGCAACGGCAACGGCAACGGTGGCAGCGGAGGCCGAATGAGAGAGCCGGAGGTTGGGGCCCCGACAGATAGTGACGCACCAACATCCAGCGTGTTGCCAAGGCAGAGCATCAGACTTCTAGTGCCACTTCCGGCATCACTAGTGATGACGACATTAGCTCCGTTGGAAGAGCACACGACAGCGCGGGCGGGAATGTTGGTAGCCGGTCCTCCGCTCCTCGCCCACATGGCGTCATTCGACCAATTCCCGTGCCCGCCCTTCCAAGACAGTGTCGACCAATCGACGCCATCCCACCCCTGGCCGAGGCTTAGCATCCTGTGGGCCCTGACAAGGCAATCTTGCTGAGAGCGAAACGGAGGCGGCCGGACGCGGCCTATCAAAACTTGCGTTGTCAGCCTGCGATGGTGACTCCGTGTCCGAGGAGGCCACCGGCCAAAAGCGCATGTCTTGAAGGTCCGATACTGGAAGCCCATATAGGCACCTTACACTCCCCCGCAGTATCGCACCTCTTGAGCGACAGCTACGTTTCCGCAGCTGGGGATTCTCCGGGTACCCCTCTTTGTACCCGTGCTGGCCGGATTCCTCCTCCGAACAAATCAAGTTCGATCGGCCCCAGTCTCGAACTGGCAGCCACTATCTCACCGGAGGTACCATGTCCGAGGAGGCCACCGGCCAAAAGCGCATGTCTTGAAGGTCCGATACTGGATGGAAGCCCATATATGCACCTTACACTCCGGTGAGGCGTACAGTTGTACTCGTGGTCGTGAGAAAACAGAATTTTACAACAAAACTCCCTCACACGACACTGGGCACACGGGACTGGCGCGCACTGGCACTAACACAGACCTTTCCAATAAAACGCACTCACTCGCACAAACAACAATAGGCACGGGACTGGCGGTGGCGCGCACTGCGGCACCCACTGGCACTAACACAGGGTCGTAGGGAGCCGCCTTAAAGGTAATGCGACTCCTTGGTGCTTGGACGGCGAAGCACTTATTTATTAGCTCCGTGCTGCGTGCACTCGCCCGGGCCCTCGCCGCGCAGGCAAATAAATGAATAAAAACGGACACCTCTCTACAGATGGGTAAAAAGGAAGGTCCCCGCCCGTGCGATCTTTGTGCAGGGTTCTTTGTGGGTGTGGTCGGCGACTAGCCGGGGTCGTCCTCCCGATGGGGGACTAGCACTAGCCGTCTTCCACATGGTCCCTCGGGTCCCTGCTGCTCCTAATCTTTTCGTACATCCTCCTGCTGATCTCCGCAACGTCCTGCTCCCTCCCTCGTCTCGCCCTGCGCGTCTGCTCCGCCTCCCCGTCGTCTGCCCTGCGTCGTCTGGTGACGGGTCCTCCATAGTCGGTCGAGGTCGCCGCCCTCCTCGTGCCTCTTCCCAACATTCCCTCGGCGGCCGATGCCGTCTGCTCCGGCTCCCCAGTCCCCGGGTCTGCCCTGCTCTCGCCTGCGCTAGTTTCTGTTTCGTCATCACCGGTGTCTCTCCTCTTCTTTCTCCTCTTCTTGTATGCTTTGTACATCGCGTCGATTCCTTTTCGCGTGAGCACCACCCTGAACGCTGAAGCCCGCCCAGCAGCTGTACCGCTCCCTAAGTCGAAGGAGCATCATCAGTCTCACCCACTTCGCTCGCTGCCCACTGTCTCCGCTCCCTCCCGCTTGAGCTGCCGTCGCGGCCCTCGTTCGTCCCACAGGCTGTTGGCCTGTCCGCACGTTACCTGCGTTATCCCTCCTCCTCTGCGACTCCCTCAAGGCCGGCCGGGCCTCCTTCCACCCAGCGAAGAGCTTCCTCAGCCACTCGATGTGTTCCTCTCTCTTCATTATGCGCGCCGTAGCCTCACCATTGAGCTGGATCCACCTCTGCACCGCTCCCGTCGCCGCCTCGCCCACGACTTGCAGGTTCCTCGTGACCCCGGCGCCAAGGTCCCTCCGACTCTTCTCCGAGAGATCATCTACCAGCGCCGGCAACACCCCCCCGACGGCAGGGGCTAGTGCATCGTACCCGTCCTCATCCAGCACCCTATAGCGTGAGCCCTTTAGCGCAGCGACATGCGCTATCCTCAGCGTCTTCACAGCGTATCCTTGGAGTCGGGTGCCGCCTGTCAGTCCGCCTGTGCTACAACTTTGCTGATCGCCGTCCCCGTCTGCGCTCGCGCTACTCTGAGGAACCATCTGGCCTGCTCCCTATTCCCCAGGCAGGCAGCGCTAAGCAAGCGCGCAGGCAAGCTCACATTGACGATCTAAATAAATAATACATAAAAAAACGTGCACAGCTTGTAGGACGACACACCTCTCTGCTCTAGGAGTAGGACCTACTCTAACGTCTAGGAGATGGGCAACAAGGAGCAAGTCTTCCCCGCCCATGAGCCATGTAATTGACGATGTGCTGAAACAGAAATTGATAATTGTGGTCTGGCCTTTGGGGGGCTCGAAGCACGACAAGGACAGGCTAGTTCCAATTCACTCTGACACGCTAATCTTGAAAACGCGTCAACGGAGCTCCGTGTTGCTCCCAGCGGAATCCCCCGCGCTTCCTGCGGCCATGGCCGATGATACTAGTATGAGAGGTCATCTGGCTACCGCGAGCGCGACTCAACTCGCCGACGTGGTCCGATGATTGTGCCTCAAAGTCAGCCTCCGGAGGCTATCGTGGGGTCGAGCCGGCGCGGTAGCCGTGACATGTGGTTCCACCACCCCTCGCAGGCTTTGCCTCTGACCGCCACCGTTCCCAGGCTGCCTAATGGGATGGAAAGGAAGGCTGGGCGAGCGTATAGAAGCGTGCTCGACCTCGTCGTGGCAACCTGCACGGCAGCGC
>NW_005200273.1:0-2698 GCF_000372725.1 Emiliania huxleyi CCMP1516 | reverse complement strand
GCGGCGCGCGGTCTGGTCCACGGCAGCCACCCTGCTCGACCCAGGGACCGGCAGAATCCAGATACCGGGATCAATAGAGTCGCTCGAAAGATTAAACGGATGAGAGGAGCCGGCAGGGCCAGGGGCCCTGCCGCGCAGCGGGGGGAGCAGGTGGGAGCGGGCGGGGACACATGTACATGTCCCTAAATCCCATCTCGTCTCAGAGTTTGACCGTTTCATTTATTTTTACCCATCTCACAGTACCGCTTTTTTTATTACGAGCTCCAGCCACGTCGCCGCCTGTCTAGTTCTTTGTTTATTTATTTATGAGCTAGACTTCGATGTTAATAACAAGCGAGAAGGCACACACAAAACATGACGCCAAACACCACGATTGCACGCACAGCACCGCACCTCGCACCCCGCGCCCGCCGCCCCCCCGACCCCCGCCCCGCCTAGGTGGGAAAGAGACGAGGAGATGGAACAGCCCGAGGAAAGGAGGAGACAAGCACGTATGGGAGGTTGCTCGCTGTGCACCACGCTGCCCGGCGTTTCTCACTTTCCGGGACAGCCCCGCCCTTGTTAATTAGGTATATAGAGCAGAGGCGGGTGTCCCCCTCTAACTGCACGAGAAAAAACAGCACGTCTGTATTATCTTCTCTTTGCGAGGGCGATGGGATCGCCACACACACCGGTCACCGCTGATCTGCAGAGCGGACGGGTGAGAAAAGAGATGGAGAGGGACGAGAGGTCGCCGTAAACCCCGGTCCCGGTGTAGTGGCGTGCCAGGACGGTAAGAGAAGCGTCATGCGAGGGGCCCGGTCCCCCGGCCCGGTGGCGACAGCGGCGCCACGGCCTCGGCGCGGTGTCGGCCGGAGCCGCCGGGGGATGGGCGCAGGAGGGGAGCAGGGGCCAGGCGGGCGCGCCGAATGTCGTCAGAGAGAACGACCACTCCGATCGGCCGGCTCCGCATCCCCCCCCCGACGCTCCCCTCCCGCCCGCCGCGCGCTCACTCTCCGCTCGGCGGCGGGGGAGGCTCGTCGCCGCTGCCGCCGCCGAAGGCCGGCGCGTGCGGGAACCGCGCCACCGCCTTTTGTCGGAAGGCGGCGGCGGCAGCGGCGTCCGCGAGCGCGCCTCCGGGCTCGAGGAGGGCGAGGGCCTCCTTGCACACCGCTAGGCTGGCCTGCTGGAGGCCGGGGATCGAGTCAGGGCCAGGGCCAGGGCTAGGGCCAGGGCTAGGGCCAGGGCCAGGGCTAGGGCTTAGGGCTAGGGCTAGGGCTAGGGCCAGGGCTAGGGCTAGGGCCAGGGCTAGGGCCAGGGCTAGGGCCAGGGCTAGGGCTAGGGCTAGGGCCAGGGCCAGGGCTAGGAAGCCTGCTGCAGGTCGAGACTCGCCAGCGCCTCGCGAGCCGCGGCCGCCTGCGCGGGGGCGACGAGCGCGCGCACCTCGGCGTGGGCGACTGCCGCCGCAGCCGCGCCGCCCCCCGCGCGCGCGAGGAAGGCGTCGTTGTACGCCTCGGCCGTCGCCCCGGTCGGCAGTCCCGCCGCCGCCAGAATCTGCGCGCTGTGCCGCTCCACCACCGTCGCTACCGCAGGCGCCAGCGCCGCGCCGCCCGCGCGGTACAGGTGGAGGAAGCGGGCGGCGCTGCGGTGCACCTGCGCGTCCGCGGCGCCGAGCGAGAGCGCCTGTCGCAGCAGTCGGGCAGACTCACCTCCACTCGAGGTCCCCCCCCCTCTCATCGACCACCTCGGTGCACTCTTGAAGCGGCCGCATCTCACGGAAGGAAACGTCAGGGAAACGTCAGACTCCCGCCCCCCCCCCTTCCCGCGCCCCCCAATTAGCGCCTTTCGCAGCGCGCGCAACGCGAGCAGCGGCTTTGAGCGCGCCATGGCCAGCTGACAGGCGAGCACCTGCACGCGCAGCTCTGAATTCGCTCACTCATTTCTGAACGAGAACTAAGAGGTCACATGGCCAGCTGACAGGCGAGCACCTGCACGCGCAGCTCCGCCGGCGCGTGGAGCAGCAGCGTCCGCATGTAGCCCGCCGCCTAGTCCATGCATGCATCCACGGGTCCACTGCCGGCGCGTGGGGCAGCAGCGGGACCGCGCCCCCAGCCCGCGCCTTGGCCAGCGGCGCCTCGACCGACGCGAGCGCCTCGCCGTAGGGGTCGTCGTCGGGCGGCTTCTCCTTGCCGCCCCCCTTCTTGCCGCCCTTGCCGTCCTTGCCCTTGGCGTCCGCGTCGCGCTTCGCCTGCGCCTCCGCCTCCGCCTTCGCCTTTGCCTCCGCCTTGCGCCGCTTGGACTCGGCCTTCTTCCGCTCCTGCACGAGCGGAGAAGCGAACCACTGACGGACTGCCACTTGTCAGTCACCTCGGCCTTCTTCCGCTCTGCACGCTGAGATCACCCGAGATGGGCCGAGATGGCCCGAGATGGCCCGAGATGGCCCGAGATGGCCCGAGATGGCCCGAGATGACCCGATATTGCCCGAGCTGTGCTCAGTTCTTCTCGCACGCTTCCGCACGCTCAGCTCGCTCGCCGGCCTCTTCGCCGTTTTTGCCCTTTTCTTTTCTCCTCTAATTTCTACTCATTTCTTGATTATATTCCCCTCTTTTTTCTTTTTATTCCCCTTTATTTTTATCTCTATTCTTCCTCTTCTTTTCTTTTTTTTTTTTCCTCCGCCCCTTCTCTTTTTTTTTTTCTTTTTTCTTTCCCCTTATTTCCT
>NW_005200274.1:0-2698 GCF_000372725.1 Emiliania huxleyi CCMP1516 | reverse complement strand
GTCGGAGAAGGCACCGTCGTCAATCGAGAGGCCATCGGGCAGCGGCAGCGTGACGGAGGCGAGGGAGGAGCAGCCCCAGAAGGCGCGCCAGCCGATGGAGGTGAGGCCGGCGGGGAGGGTGACGCGGGCAAGGGCGGAGCAGCCGTCGAAGGCGTTGTGGCCGATGGAGGTGAGGCAGGCGGGGAGGTCGATGGAGACGAGCGAGGAACAGCCGCGGAAGGCGTTGGTGCCGATGGAGGTGAGGCCGGCGGGGAGGGTGACGGAGGCAAGGGAGGAGCAGTTGCGGAAGGTGCAGCTGCCGATGGAGGTGAGGCCGGCGGGAAGGGTGACGCGGGCGAGGGCGGAGCAGCCGCAGAAGGCGCGCCAGCCGATGGAGACGAGGCTGCTCGGGCAGGCGACCGAGACGAGAGAGGTGCGGCCGCGGAACGCATCGTCCGGCAGGTGCGTCATGCCTTCGGGCAGCACCGCGTGCCCGTCGGCGACGACGACCTTCCAGCCGCCCACGTGCAAGGTCTCGGAGCCGGGAGGCGCGGCGTCGCCCGGTGGCGGCGCTGAAGGCGTCGAGGCGGGCACCACCATCGTGCGGAAACAAAGAAATGCGGAAGAAATAGGTCTGCGTGCTACCTCTCGAACGGGAGTTGGTTGGTCGTTTCTTTGAAATTCTCCGCGATACTTGAAAGAAACATGCGGAGAAAAAGAACACATAGTGCCCCCCCCGCCTGGCCCTGACCCCTGGTGCCTGGACCTCTCCTTTTTACACTCCTCGTATAGGGGGACCCGTTTTGTTTATGTTTTCCGGAGCTAAGAAACCACGGCGTGGGGTGGATGAGGGCTGTGGAAAGGCTTGGAAACAGCGGCGTGCCGCGAAATCCTGTTTTCTTAATGCCCGCAACCCACTGTGGATACCCATCACTGAGCCGACGATGCTATGGGTAGCCCCAGGGTGGCGCCCACCCCCATGTGTCGATATGACATATGTGCGTAGGGGGTGAGGAGATGCGAGACATATGTTGTGAGTGTGCAATAGCGTGTTTTGTTCATTTTACAACCAACCTCTGTCTGTGACAGGCCTCGGAGTATAGCTCCGTCACTCGGGAAGCACGCACGCACACACACATACACACACATGGCGAGGCGAGCGTTTAGCGAGCCCGTAAGCTAGAAAAAACGCTCCGACCACAAAAAAGGCCCGCGCGTGCCGCGCGGGCCGGCGAGCGACTAGCGAGCCAACCCGCTAGTCACAAAAAAAGCCGCAGGTCATGCTCCACCATCCCTTGTCGTTGTCGGCGCGCCCCATCCCTTGTCGTTGTTCGCGACGCCGCGAATGATAGAGCAACCACCCTCGCTGGCCACCCAACCACGCGGCAGGGTGGCCCTCCTCCTCTCCGCTGCGCTTTTTTCGGCGCTGCTCGTGCTGTTTGCCGGCCGGGCTGCGGCTCTAGCTGCGCTCATCTCGAGCAGCGCCCGCGAGGCGGGCGATGCCACAAGCTGGTATCCGGGGAAGGAGGCGAAAAGCTGGTACCCGGGCAAGTACGCGGCGCTGACCGCGCGGACCACCTCCAGCCTACCCACGATGCCGTCCCGGCTCGAGTCGTTCAACCAGTGCGTCTCCCTGCAGCACGCCTACTTCCTCAAGCTGGCGATCAACGACATGCTTGCGACGACCCTCTGGAGCGACCTTGACCCCGGCACTGCCGACGCGAGCATCGGCCTCGAGCCGCAGGCGGAGCCCACGGAGATCACCGGCCCGCCGGTAGGCAAGGCGTGTGCTCTCGCCTGCGCAGGCGAGATTGGCGGAGATCTGCGCTCCGACTGGCCGGGCGCCATCTGGAGCCTGGGCGGCTGGATCGGGGCGGGAAACCTGACGGCGCTCGGGTCCTCCCTTGGGTCGGCGCTGGGCGGCTCACGCTGCCGCGAGGTGACGCGCGCCCCACCCGGCCTTCGGCCTCACGGCTCACGAACCATTCGCGACTCACAAGCTCACTCGACAGGTGCACACTCCGCCATTCAATGAGCACTGCACTCCTCTCGTAAAACACCACCCGCTCGCCTTTAATGACTTGGTGACTGACTGGCTGTGGCGGGGCGGCGGGGGCGCGGCGCGCGGGGTGCGGGGTGCGGTGCGGTGTGTGCAATCGTGTGTTTGGCGTCATGTGTATCGAAGTCTAGCTCAGGTGCACACTCCTCTCACTGATTGCTTACTTGCTCGTTCACTCCCCAGGTGCACACGGTCCACTCGCTCGGCGGCTCGATCCTCGGCGCCACCGCGGCGCGAGGCTGCTACCCCTTTGCCCCTGGCACCGGACACGACCCCTGGCCGTGGCCCGACACACGTAGGCGTCAAGGGGCTCGAGGCTGCGCGCCTTGGACGTGCGCCGTGAGTAGCTTCTGTCACGAGGTCAGCGCCGCCCTCACGGCTCGCTCGCAGGTGGCGCGCCTCGAGATCGACGCCGGGCGCCCCTGCAACCCGGCGGCGGCCACCTTCAACGTCTCGGGCTCCGTCCTGTTCGCCGTCGGCGGGGGCGCGCTCGACGTCGGCTCGGCGCTTGAGCATGCGATCGACGAGGTCCTGTGGAGGAACGGGCCGCGGCGGCGCGGCGGAGGGAAGCTCGAGGTTCGCTCGGCGGTGTCGTCGCACTCGGTCTGCGAGATCGAGGGCAGAGCGGCGGCATAATACAATAATATTAATAGAATAAGA
>NW_005200275.1:2686-4279 GCF_000372725.1 Emiliania huxleyi CCMP1516 | reverse complement strand
GGCCGCGACATACTTAACCGTTACACCCCGACGCCCAAGGCGCCCGAGCGAACGACAGGCGGCACGCGAAGACTGGTTGCCATCCCGCCGACCGCCAGGCCGCGGGATGATGCGTGCGTGGTCTTGTAGTGGGTCTCGGAAGCTCTCCTCTCGGGCTAGGAGCCAGCCCCTCTCCCTTGCCCTCGGAACACTGTGTCCGAGTCGAGGCGTGTGCTTGCCGGTCGACGGCCGCGCGCGGTTGGCATTGTGACGAAGGTTGCGCGCGGCCGCGGCGCGCCCGCCATGGTTCGGCGCGGCGCGCCTACCAGCGGCAATTGTCGAGGCACGGGAACGCTTACCCGGGGTCATCCTCTGAGCCTGGTCGTCGGTGCCGCGATGCCACGGCGGCGCATTCGACGTCGTCGGCGCGCTGCCCCGCGGTGAGCCCCGCCGCACGTGGCGACGGCCGCAGGTTGGCCCGGTGCAGCGCGCCCTGGCCGCAGACTGAAGAACGGCCACGAGGGGTGTGTGATGTGCGGTGCGGGGTGTGAGGGGGCAGCGTCTTTGTGTGTGCGCGCGCGCGCCGCTGCCGGGAAAGAGCGGGGCCCTCGGGGTACGCCTCGCCCGGCCCCCTCCGAGGGGGTCGTGATCTGTCCTCTCGGGGATTAAACTGAGGGATAGGGGCGGGGATCCTCCCTCTTCCCGCCATCGATGCCGGGGCTCAACCAATCCGGAGAGGTCATTACCATTCCTCCATACATCCTCCCAGCTTCAACGGCGGGCGTCTAGGAGTGCGTCGTCAACTGGCCGGTGGTCTTTCAAGCTTGCGGGCCGTCTTGGTGACGGCCGCCGCCATTGCTGCCGCTCCGAGCAGCGCTGTGCGGTGCTCGATGGCAACGTTGGCGAGCTCGGTTGCAATGCTCGAGGCGATGGTGATGGGGGAGAGGGCGTGATGCACAGGTAACGGCGCGCCGAGTCGGGAGAGGATATCGAACGCCCAGATGTGGCTGGGAAAGAAGCCGCGTCCGATTGGGATGACGGGCACCCCGATGCGATAGCGCGCCTCGACGTAGGCGCGCACAAGCGGCCATGCCATGTGTGGCACAAGGCCGAAGTAGTCGGAGGCGAGGATGCTGTCCACGTAGTACGAGCCGCCCTTGACGAAGACGTGGTACGCCCCGCGCGCCTCGATGCTATCGATGGTTCGATGCGCGTCACCGGCTCGAGGCCGTGCGGCGTGCGGAGCAAGTCACCCAGCTTGACGTGCGAGGGGTCGGTCTCGATGCCGTTGACGAAGACGTGGTGAAGCGGCGAGATAGCCATCGAGGCGGTCTTGGTGGCGAAGCGCATGTAGTTGGCCTCCGTTGTGTCCTCGGCGTGGAGAGATCCTGTTCGGCTGTTCGTCGCCGCACAACACAAAGGTCAACCAACTTGGACGGCTGGCGTTCGAGATCTTGCCTTGAGCGACGGCTATGTTGATTCGCGCGACATTGAGGCGCTCCGCAACCAGAAGGGTGTCGGCGAGTGGAGTGTGGAGCAGCTGCAGCAGCTCTGCGACACGGGCGCCTGTTCCTACCTCATGGCGCTGCGGGCTCGGCGGCGGCAGTAGAGGGA
>NW_005200275.1:0-1107 GCF_000372725.1 Emiliania huxleyi CCMP1516 | reverse complement strand
AGCCGCTCGTTCCTTCCAATGTGGCGAGTGATCGTGGCAAACCGCAGTAACTGGAACGCGCTCCACGAGGTGCTCACGAGCCGTGCGAGGTCGCTCTTGGAGCCGCGAGAGTCTATCGTGCGATACCTCGTGCGCGGTGCGTTCGACTCCAACCCGGACCGCATCCTCGCCAGCCCCAACCCGCTCTACAACTTTCTTCCGCGCAATCGGTGGCAGATGGAGGCGGGCCTCTGCCAGACGAGGGCCGACTTTGCCGAGGACCCGTCGTCTGGCTGGGCGTGCTGCCCGTCCCCCGAGAATTGCTGCCCGGCTGCGCTGGGCGACTGCACGAGCCCGGAGGCGCAGCTCTATGACAATCCAAGCCCACACCCCGCGTTGCTGGCCCACTACAGAAGCAGGAGCCCCGTCGTGTGCGTCGCGGCAAACGGCGGGAAACCTCGCTGTTCGATAAACGACGCCGCATGCTTCGCGAGGCAGTGCAAGTACGCGGTGACCAATCGGACGCTGGAGGCGATGCTGGCGGCGCCGGGCTTTCGAGCTGCGGTTTCCAGCGCTCATCATTATTGACGCATGGCCCGGCACGGGGATCGGCCACTCCATCTTGGGCACCGCGAGGAAGCTCAACTTTGCCACCACCACAACCATCAAGTTTGCCTTCTGCCTCCCCTTAGTCCAGCGCGCAGCGCGCAGGCCGCAGCCGGTCGGAAAAAAGAAAAGGCGGTTGAGCGAGTGACGGATAAAGTCGTGTGAAAGAGCTGTGAAAGCGGAAGTGTCGAAATTAAGGTTCCCCATGCCAGTTTCGGAGGGCAAACCCTGCCCGGCCCCTAGAGCCCCAGGTAAGGCCCAGGTGTGGCCTAGGGCATCAGAAAGGGACCAAGAGGAGTCCAGTCTGAGCCATAGAGCCCATGTCTTTGCCCCCGAAGGTCGCGTTCAAATGCCCGGAACGGCCGTCTCAGTGGTGTCCGGCCGGCGCGATCACCGAGCTGTGACGCTCAGGGAAGCCCGATGAGGTGCTGGTTTCTTTGCCCAGGCCTGGCCTACGACCCATGCTGGATCAGCTGAGCAAGGTTTGGGGAGAATCCTATAGTAGGATCTTCAGATATTTTT
>NW_005200276.1:0-2705 GCF_000372725.1 Emiliania huxleyi CCMP1516 | reverse complement strand
AAGGTGGGGGGCGGCGGCGGCGTAAGCGGCGGCGGCGGCGGTGTGGTAGAGGTGGAGGGAGGCGGAGGCGTGGGCGAGGTGGAGGGCGGCGGCATGGTTTACCCACATTAAGGGAGTAGAAACCAAAAGGCTACATGTAGGACCAAGCGCTTGCGCTTCGGCGGTTAGTGGTGCACTAACCTCCGAGAAACCCTTCGGATCGCTCCTCTTCGCAAACCCTGTCAGCAGAGTCCTCCTACGGGAATGTATGTACGTAAGAGCTACATACACTGAAAAACCCTGTCAGCAGTCCTCCTTCCTCCGTCCGGGAATGTATGTACGTAAGAGGGGGGGGGGGAGAGAGCCACATACATTGAAAAAGCAGGTTTGCCGGCTAGCACCACACTCTCTCCTTAAAATTCCTGTGTGGTGGCGGCGTGCCGTCCTCCCATCCCTCCCTTGGGTTGTCTGTTTTCTTTTTTTATTTCTTTGACGCTCAAGTGTAACCCTCCCATCCTCCCTTGGGTTGTCTGTTTGTTTTTTTGACGCTCAAGTGTAACCCTCCCACCTCTGGGGGGAGGCGGGGGCCCCCGGAGGCACCGTGCGCCGCGCCGCAGTGCGGAAACGGGGCCCCGGCGCTCATACTCGCTCATACCACCAACTTCCCGAATGATTACGGTTGATTAGAGGGCAGATTTGGAGAGATCTCGAGGAGTACATACAGATAGACCCTCCAACCATAAGAAAACTCCGACCTGATCGGTCGTACTGACCGCCGACAGATCACTCCAGACAGCAGACAGGCCGACGTCTGCACACGGCCGGCCGGGTGAGAGGCTTGACACGATCCGACCCTGCGACCCTGACGCTGCTGCTCTAGCTATCAGACATGCGCTGCTGACTGCTGCCACAATGTGCGACCGGTGCTGACCCACTTGGCGGCCTTCCCGGTCAGTGGTTCGGCGCAGTTCAGAGCTGTCGATGGCGCGATGCCGCACTGGTCCCACATCGGTGACACGAGACCACCACGTTTGCCGGTCCAAGAGAGAGGCACCGGCGCCGTCCTGAGAAGGTGCATGGTCCCTCTTGACTGCCCATGCGCGCGAGGCTGTGTAGGCATAGCCTCGAGAGTGCCAGCAGCCCATCCGAGGTGACGCGCATTGCGTCAGAAGCGTGCACGCGCTGGAAGGACACCTTCCTACTGGCCGTACGACCAGGTCGTCACTGAATGCCGAAGACTAAGGCCGCGAGCTATGCAGGCGGTCAGTTGAGCAGCATGGCACGGTCAGCAGCGCCGAAAGGATGTGGCTAGTGCCATTTCACTCTGACACGCTAATCTTGAAAACGTCTCCAACGGAGCTCCGTGTTGCTTCCAGCGCCCTCCCCCGCGCTCCCTGCGGCCATGGCCGATGCTCCTAGGAAGAGAGGTCATCTGGCTACCGCGAGAGCGACCCAACTCGTCGACATCGTCCGATGATGGTGCCGCAAAGACAGCCTTCGGAGGCTATCGTGGCGTCGAGCCGGCAGTAGCCGTGACATGTGGTTCCACCACCCCTCGCAGGCTTTGCCTCTGACCGCCACCGTTCCCAGGCTGCCTAATGGGATGGAAAGGAAGGCTCGGCGAGCGTATAGAAGCGTGCTCGACCTCGTCGTGGCAACCTGTATGGCAGCGCTGGTAGGCGCGATGAGCGTCGTGCCACCTGACCCGAGACGGGTCGCAGGCGTCGCACCGAGCGCGTCGAGACCGTGTCCTGATGTGATCTGCACGGGTGAGTCACGTCGGCGTCAAAGGAGCGACGTGCGACCTGTCAGAGCTTGATCTCCGATCTCAGCGGCGTCGAGTCTCGTCTCCGGCGCGCAACAAATGTACCTCCCCAGGACGCGCAGAGGCAGCTGCGAGTGCGACCCCGCTGAGTGGACGGCGTCACACCGCGCCACCTGCCGAGTGCCCCCGTCCACTCGGCGGGGTCACAGCTGCCTCTGGAAGGCACCGAGAGGTACCAAATGGCGCAAATGACCAAAATCAAGATTGTGTGACGCCGTCTACTCGGCGGGGTCGCAGCTGCCTCTGGAAGGCTGCACCGAGAGGTACGTTTTTCGCGCAATGGTCAAATCAAGGTTTTGTAACGCGAGCTGTGCCACAGTGAAATGGCACTAGCCTGTCGCAAGGCGTGATAGCATGGCCGCAAGTACGCCGAATTCCCATGAAAACAAGTAAAAAATCGCGCCAAAAAGAAAAAATGGCAAAAAAATCGGCGCCTGCGGCGGGCTGGGGGACCCCATCTCCCCCCCGCATGGGTACCCCCTAGGGCCCTCGCCTCCCCCCAGAGCCTCCCACCCCTCCCTTGGGTTGTCTGTTTTCTCGCTTTCTTTCTTTTTAACCCTCCCTTGGGTTGTCTGTTTTCTTTCTTTCTTTCTGACACCCAAGTGTTGAGCGCCGGTGACTGTGGGAATGGGGGAAGCAGAGTTCTTTGATCAGTCGAGGGAGTGTGATCTCCCTCATCCTCAACGGGCGTCCAATCTCATTCGGATTTACTACGGCGGTGGTCCAATGGTAATCCCGCATATTGGAACGTCCCCGTCCCATTGTTCTCCGCCCGTCCTTCGGCGGGGCCCGCGTAAGGGCCGGGGGCGCCAGGCCTGTGTCCCCCTCCCGGGGCCGCGCAGGGCTCCAGTGGCGGGCCCGAAGGTTTCTCCCCACCCCTCCATTCCCCCATTGGGGCTTT
>NW_005200277.1:0-2707 GCF_000372725.1 Emiliania huxleyi CCMP1516 | reverse complement strand
GCATCCCACGCCACGAGGCGCTGCTGGCGGGCCCTTGGAAGGACTCGTCAAGGCCTCAGACTGCCATTTGGAGCGCGCGGCACTGCTGGGGCTGGAGGGGCTGACTGAGCGCCGGTGGGGCGGCTGAAGCTTGCCTGGCACGGGTTCTCGCGGCGCGTCCGCGTACCACGCGACCAAGGCGAGCTGTTCCCACATCGCCCTGAGCGACAAGGGTGTGCGTGGCGCGGTGGAGGAGCGTGAGATGATCTATAGCGAGCCTCTCGCACGTCCTGTGAGCGGCAGAACCGGCCATCCCGCACGACGAGGGCGACGCGTGAAGGTGCGCACGCCATAAGAGGCAGCTCCGGGCCAGCGAGTTGGATGGGATGATAGCGGCTGAGGGGGCCTGAGCATCGACGCGCCGCCGACAATGCTCCGTGAGGCCGCAAACGGCCAGGAGCGCGTCAATTTCGGAAAAGTGGAACCACGCGATGACGAGCGGGGATGGAGGGATAGATTTCTGGGAACAGTAGTGGGATGAGGCAGACTCCCAGGATCCCGACGCACGGAGTACGTGTAGCGCGCGCAGCAGTGGTATCTGCAGCAGAGCCCTCTCGCACCGCGACGGCTCTGCGCAGAGGGTCCGTGGCTGGGCAACGGGCGCACCTGCGGTCCTGTAGCTGATGGATCTCGGCCAGCAGGCTCGCGGGGGGCAGATGTTGCTCTGGTTGCAGTCCCAGAGGTCCGTTTGGCCGCGGCAGGCGGCCCGGGAGTGGCGCGCGCAAAGGCCGAACTGCCGGTGCGGAGGGTGGGCCCCTAATGTGAAACACCGAACCCCCGCGCCGGTGGGGGGCCAAGTGGTTATGCTGAGTGCTGTTTATGGGTTGTGGGGCGGCTGTGGGCGTTTATCTTTTGGGCGTCCCTAGGGTACCTTCTCTGGAAGGGTCTGGCCCTGTTGGTTCGGGGGGCCTCACGTCTAGGGTGTGTGTGTTCACGAAAGGTACCAGTCCATCCCGCATAGTCCCTAGCTACAATCTGCTACAAGTCGGTGCCCACGCTGCAGATCCTGCGCATGGTCTCCGCGCAGGAGGACATGCACATGTCATGCACATGCACATGTACATGTTCATGTGCATGCGCACGACGGCAAGGGGCGCGGCACGCCGCGGCTCAAGTAGACGGCCGCTTCAGAAAGGTCAAGAGATCGAGACGGGCAGCAGCGCCACCGCCTCGTAGAAACCGACCCGTTGTCGCTCACGTCATTCCTCTCGAACACAAACGCGCAGGCAGGCGCGGGAGGGCCTGGCCCACTGACCGAGGTTATGTCTCACCTTTTGCTAGTGTTGTGCCCGGGGTTGCAGTATGATGCCTAGCACCTTTGATGCCGCAAAAGTATGCCGCCCGCTGCTGTCTGTGAGCTGGCGTGACCCTTCCCCCGGGGCCCCTGCGTGGGTGGGCTCGGGCGCGTCCAGCCGGGAAGGGGCGGCGGCGGCGGCGGCAGCGGCGGCGGCAGCGGCGGCGGCAGCGGCGGCGGCGGCGGGCTGTCGAATGGAGGTTGGGCCGCGCCGGCCGCGGGGTGGCACGAGCGGCCCTCCCGCGACCAAGGGTCGGACACGGAGGAGGAGGAGGACGCGGTCTGCAGCGGCCCGCGCACGAGACGGCTGTCGACAGCGTCGCGCGCCCTCAGCCGCCCCCTCGCCCCGAGTCGCAGGTGCCAGGGACCCCCCCGGGAGGACACGCGGCCGGCGCGAGCGCTGGCGACGACCCGGCCGAGCAGCGCAGTGTGGCCCGGCCTCGCACGCCGACGCGCGCTGGTCTTAAGCCCGTAGGCGCCGCGCCTCCGAGCAAGCGGCCGTGCGTCAACGGGTCTTGCCGCTGAGGGCTTGAGATGCGGACGAGCATACTGCACAGTGTGTCAGGTTGCGCGCGCAGCGAGTCTCCGTGGTTTCGCTCGCCTTACGTTACGTGCTGGAGCCGATTTCGCGGCTTTGCCGGCCAGGGTTTCCGCGGGGACACGACGCCCCTCGATTCTCGCCGCGGAGAGGAGGAGGAGTTGTGGGAGGGGTGCTCTGCGGCTTTTTGAGGAGTTTCTCTGGCGAGTGGTGTCGTGTATACACTGTCCTATATTCGCGTATGGCATGGTGGCGCGGCATTTTTACCATACATTGTGCGTGGTCATCTCGTGGATCGGGCTTCGGGGGTGCTCGTGGTCTCTCGTCTGTGACTTTTGTGTGTGCGGACTGGTACGCATGCGGCATGGGTTGGCCATCCGTGTGGGGCCGGGGGGGGGGGGGGGGTGCGGCTTCCCGCTCTCTTCCTCTCCCCTCTCGGCGGATATAGGGGCTTTTCTGCGTAGTCGTGCGTACGCGAGAGCCTCTCTCGTTCCCGTCCTACCATTCCCTCCTACCAGAAAATTAGGGGGGTGTACACGTAAAGCCGTATATAGCCCACGGTAGGCTAACGCGCCCCCTCCCTGACTGAGTGAGGCCTGCCTGACTGACTGAAGTGTGAAAAGCGCTCACCGGCGCAACACCGGCTGGGTGGTTGGTACTGTTGAGACCCTCAGCCAACCACATGGAACAAACAATTTTCTCAAAACCAGGGGTCCCGTACCATGGGAATCGACCCCCCTATTCAGGGGTCAAGTGCTCCCGAACAGGCTCCGTTGGGTACCGCTACCCGGCAAGTACTCTACTCCAGTACTGGTACCCGGCAAGGCAAGGACCCT
>NW_005200278.1:0-2707 GCF_000372725.1 Emiliania huxleyi CCMP1516 | reverse complement strand
ACATTTTTTATAGAGAAGTCCTCAAAGTACGAAGGCGTAGTTATTCCCCGGTGGGGGAGTGGCGCAATTATGCACCGCAGTTGTGACACCACAACAGCAAAGAGGTCGACTGTCTCGCAGCGCGGCGGCCCAGCGAAAGCAGTCAGAGACTATGACGTGCCAAACTTGCACAACGGGAGTTGGGGAAGCGTGACGTGCCACTATTTGGGCATGGGAATCCGGGGACATGGGAATACGGCGGACTATTTATCACTCTGGAATGGGAGAGAGAGAGAGAGAGAGAGAGAGAGAGAGAGAGGGAGAGAGAGAGAGAGAGAAGGAAGAATAATAGGTGAAGCTTCTCGATACAGGTCAGTCAGGCTACTGGTCCTCGTGAGAGTCCTCGTGCCTCACCTCCTGCGACACAAACATGACCATTCCCCCGGGGAGGGGCGCGGCACTGAGTAGCAGCTGGAGAGTGTGGCACTGCGTAGCAGCTGCGGTGCGGCACCGAGTAGTAGCTGTGGTTGATCTGGGAGCACCTCGCAGTCTCATGTCCGGCGCCGGCGCTTGCCTGTCCGGGAGTCGCAGGGGATGGCTGGGTCGAGGCCGGACGGCGACTCGATTGATGGAGAAGCGGGCAGCGAAGTCGATGGCGGAACGTTTCGGCATATCCATGGGTGGTAGCTGCATCGCGACGCATTTGGCATATCCATGGAACAGCCGTCGCACGGTTCACAAACATCAGACGTCGAGACGCTCGAGCAGGAGCCGGATGGAGCGGATGGCGCGACGGGCGACCTTGCAGCGGCAGCGGGGCTGTTGCTGCGGTGAACAGTAGGCGAAGGAGAACGACTACTGTCACGCGACGACGACGGCGAGTAGGCGGGGCTCGACGCCGGCGAGGGGGCAGAACTCCAGGTGGATACCGTGCCACGAGGTTCAGGTTCAGGGTTCTGCCATGCGCACCGGTACTCGAAGACGGCGCCGGCGAGCATGCTGCAACGGATGCCTGCGCCCAACGCTCTGTGACCGCCGCGAGCCCTCGCGCCTTGCCATAGTGCCGTCCGTCCGGGATCGAGTCGCCGTGAGCCGTGTCCCACACCGACGCGAGGACAATGCCGTAATGGCTAAGTACGACGGCATCGTTGCTGCACCAGTGCATTACCTTCACCACGGCGTCATTCTCGAGATAGAATCGCAGCCCAGGAACCACACACCCTGCGACCGTGGTCACCGTGCGGTCTCGAAGGATCCAGTCATTGCGCACCACACTGATCACGTGAAGCTCAGCAGGAGAGGTGGGCTGATTCCGCCAGATGGTGAACTCCAAGTCGACGGCAAGCACAGCGCGAAGCCCTGCGGCTCGCTCGAGTGTCGATTGTGGCTCGAGTTCCGGAGTCTCCTCACATCGGCGGTACCATGCGTCCAATTCGCTCCAGGATCCCGATGACGCCTTCTCGCTCGCAAACGAGCTCATGCCCGTAGATCGCCGCTGCCTGCCGGACACAGGTCTGGAAGGCGCGCCGCTCCTCACGGTAGGACGCGAGGCGCTTGGCGGTGGCCATGTACCGCTCCCCTGCGCCTTGCAGCTCAGAGGCGTGCCTGGCGATGACTCCAACGTCGTTGGGCATGAGCGCGGCTGCGCCCTCCTCAGCGCACTGCACAAACTGTTGCAACTGCAGCTGTAGTGCCTCCACGCCGCCGGTCGAGAATCCCGTGACGTCCTCGGCAGGGACGTGAGATTGTATGCCCGTTCGGGCGTCAAAAGGTGGTTGCGTGGTGCTCAAACCATGAGGCGAGTCCACTGCGGATGGCTTGATCGCTGCCACGGTCAAGTCAAACCCTTTCGGGTCCAGTAAGGCTTCCGCCGGAGGAGAGCTCGCCGGCAGCCTGGCAGAAGGCATTCCAGCTGGCGTAGCCCCCTCCCCAGCGGAGCCAGGCGACGATGACTTGTCCAGTGCATCGGTGTCGTCCTTGGGCTCGGTGTTGCTACCAAGCTTGCCCAACGTGGTGTGGTGGGGATCGGAGTGGTCTGACCGTGTGGAATGGTCCTGGTCGAGGCCCTCTGTAGCATCGTGAGGCGTCCCTCTTCTCTCGCTCGAGAGATGGTCATCTGAACCCGAATCCTCGGTGTCCAGCAAGTGGAGTTCTAGTCGTACGCGGTCCTTCCGCGGTTTGGTCGCGGGAGATAGGTTGCCCGCAGTGCCGCGGGCCTCCTCAGCCGAGGAAGACATATTTACAGAGAGTACTCAAAGTACGAAGGCGTAGTTATACACCGGTGGGGGAGTGGCGCAATTATGCACCGAGTTGTGACACCACAACAGCAAAGAGGTCGACTGTCTCGCAGCGCGGCGGCCCAGCGAAAGCAGTCAGAGACTATGACGTGCCAAACTTGCACAACGGGAGTTGGGGAAGCGTGACGTGCCACTATTTGGGCATGGGAATCCGGGGACATGGGAATACGGCGGACTATTTATCTCTCTGGAATGGGAGAGAGAGAGAGAGAGAGAGAGAGAGAGAGAGGGAGAGAGAGAGAGAGAAGGAAGAATAATAGGTGAAGCTTCTCGATACAGGTCAGGCTACTGGTCCTCGTGAGAGTCCTCGTGCCTCACCTCCTGCGACAGGTCCACCCTCAGCCTGCGGCGCGATAGCAGACAGCAGCACAGGGAATTCCACAACGCGGACCCAAACTATCGTTTATAACCACTTCGTACAATTAATAATG
>NW_005200279.1:0-2710 GCF_000372725.1 Emiliania huxleyi CCMP1516 | reverse complement strand
GAAGCAACGCCTGTGTGTTCACCGGTGCTAGAGAGTGTCGAAAAGGAGTCCACACTGCATTCATCGACATCAACGCGCCCCGCTGCGCCGCGCTACTCGCGAGAGCGGGAGGAGATTTGGGGAGATTGTCGGGAGATTTCCAAGATTGTCACCGGGGTGTGCGTGGGTAAGTCGTGCGTCCTACGTGCCAAGGCGATGTGCATGCTAGTCTGGCTCGTCCCAATACGCTCAGGGGGCCGAGAACAGCGCTCTGTCGCGCGCTACTTTCCGTGCTGCTGAGAGAGGCCCGGAGGGGCCCACCACGGCCCACGCTCGCCTCGGAAATGCAAAAAAATGCTCCCAGGCCCCCTCCCGCCCACCCCGCACACCTGCTTGACTGCTCCCGAGCCCCACGAGCCGAGGCGAGAAAGTTCGAATTAAAGTGCGGAGTTTGAACATGGTAGTCGACAGGTGCCAGCCATAGATCCTGACAAACACAACTTTCTAGATCCCGCCCGAGCCGCCCCTCGCCATCTCTTCTCATCCCGCCCCCGCCCGTGACTCACAGCTTCAAGCCGTTCGACGAGGACGCAATTCGACGAGGAGCGTGCAAGGAGCCGGAGACCGCGTCCCTCTACCTCGTCTACGCCGAGCAGACGGTTAAAAGCGACGTATTCCGTATAAAATTTTCTTCGCTCCGCGAATTCATATAGAGAGAGAGATTTCTTCGAATTCAGAGAGTATCTCGCGAATACTTGCTAGCGCGCGCGATAAGGTTTTTGCTCGCCTTCCCTGGGACCCCGTGTTGCGTGACTGTCTCTGTGCGATTTCGGGCCCGGGGTCGTGCGTTTATGTGAAAGAAAGAGGGTGTGAATGTGAATGAACGTTGAGGCGGCGCCATATGCTGACGGCGCAGAAGCACGTCTGCTGGGGCTGCGGGTATCGCGACGACGCGGCGAGCGGCAAAGACTTTCAGCAGTGTCCGCTCTGCATCGAATTGCAGCTCGAGCCAGCCCGCTTCTGCAGTAATGAGTGCTACGCAGCAAACTGGAAGCGCCACAAGGCATTCCACACCGAGAGAAAAGCATGGCTGGAGCGCAGCCGCACCTGCTCGACGGCTGAGCATGCTGCTTCCCAGCCGGCACTCGCAGCTTGCGAGAAGGTGCTCCTGGGCATGGCGGAATTGGCGCAGGACACGCTTCCCGAGAATCAGCACGTCGGCGATCTGCTGCGTGGGCAGGCGCTGCTTCAGCAGCAGGACTACCGCGGAGCTGCGAAAGCATGTCGCAAGAGTCTCCGACGGCGAGCCACTGCAGAAGGCCATTACACGCTGGGCCAAGCGCTGGCCGCATCCGGCGACTCGAGGAGCGCGATCACGAGCTTCATGCAGGCGCAGAGCATGACCGAGCGCAGCGCTCCCCTGTGGAGCCAGGCGGCCGCGCGCCTGTGGGTGCGGTGGAGCGACAAGGGAGGGCGCGCCGAGGAGGCGCTGCCCACGCCCGAGTGGATGAAATCACCGGCCGAGCGGCTACGAGTCGCCGAGCAGGCAGTGGAGCAATGGCCGGACCTCACTCACGCCTGGCAGATGCTGAGCCATGAGCTCCTTTCCGCGGAGCACCAAGACGTCAAGCGCTCGCTTGCATGCCTCAAGCGAGCGGCGGCAGTGACGGGCAGCGCACACGCGCGCCAGCTGCTCGAGGAGCGGCATGCATGTTTGGAGGCGAAGGCCTCTGCAGCATGGCGAGCGGCGAGCGGAGACGACGACGTGCGCGAGTGCCTGCGGCGTATGGAGAGCGTCGGCTTCGAGGGCCGTGAGTGGTGCGCCATGGCGCTCACCGTCCACGATGCCTACTACCCGCCGAAGAATGCGAGCTGTCGGAAGCCGCGGTGGATGGACGATCTGGACGCGCGTCGTAACGTCGCGCTAAAGGTGGTCCGGCACTACCCCGAGTCGCCGCGCGCCTGGTGGATGCTTGGTGTCGCCATGCTGAAGGCACGCGACGAGGCGAAGCGAGTTGCTTGCTGCTTCGAGCGCGCCGCGCAGCACTCGCTGAACGACGCCAACACGTCGGTGTATCGGCAGCTCGCCGCTGCGCTCAAGGAGGGTGGCCATGTGCCTGGCGAGCAATACCCATAAGTCAGTCAACGTTGCCTCGCGAATCACGATTGAAATTCGTCTATCCTTTCGCCTCAAACTGAAAAAAGTGGACTTTCTCTCTTGTGTTCCGGGTCGCGCTAGGAGGGGCTCCAGCGTCGGCTCCAGTATGGCGGAGCTGGCGCCCCGCTCCAAGCGTGCGCGCAAGGCCTCCTCGCGCGTCCGCGTCTTCGACGAGGAGACGCGCAGGCAGATTGTGCAGAAGCGGCTCGACGCGCTCGAGGCCGACAACTGGCACGTCCCGCGCGGCGCGGAAGCGGACGACGACGAGTACGACCCGTGGGCGGATGCGTCCTCCGGCGACGAGATGGCGGTGCGCGCGCGCCGTGTCTTGCGCCCGAGCCGCCGGTCGCCGACCCCGTCACCACTACTGCCGGCCGGCAGGTGGATGGCGCCTCCAAGCGGGCCTCCAAGAAGAAGAAGGGGAAGAGGAAGCGGGACGCGTGGTGCGCGCGACGCGCGCGCGGGCGGCCGCACGCGCCGCCCTCCGCATCCCGACCCGCCGCGCCGCGCCGCAGGTCGGCGCCGCAGAGCCAGATCAAGTCGCTGCAGGAAGTCATCGACGAGGTGTGCTGC
>NW_005200280.1:0-2717 GCF_000372725.1 Emiliania huxleyi CCMP1516 | reverse complement strand
TGCTGTGTGCGCCCGTCCACTCGGCGGGGTCGCAGCTGCCTCTGGAAGGCACCGAGAGGTACAATAGTCGCGCAAATGGTCAAATCAAGGTTTTGTAACGCGAGCTGTGCCACAGTGAAATGGAACTACCTAGGTAGCCCTTGAGTTATGCCGGGACGAGAGCGCCCCCGCGCCTGCCCCGTCTCGCAGCGAGTCAAGTCAAGTCAAGCCAATACGAATGAACGAAAATCACAAAAATCATTTCTGCGCCACAGGCGTCAACGCTACTCACATTCCACATCGTCCACGTCTCACGACGAGTTCAGCTCTGTACACTACATGTACACTACCATGCAGATCGAGCGCCCTCTCCAGCCAGACGACACGCTCCCCGCAGGCGTGCGGCCCCGCCAGCGAGCTGAGGACGGACTGCGTGCAACTCTCAGTCAGGCAGCGGCAGGACGCTCCCGATCAGGGCGCGCACTCGATCGCCTTGTAGGGCCCAAACTCGCAAAAGCGGCAGAGTGTCTTGCCGCCCGCGTTGCAACCCAGCCCCCCGGCCGCGCAGCCCGGGTCGTAGAAGCACGTCTCGAAGATGTTGCCAGTGCAGAGCCCCGCCTTGCAGGAAGCTCCCGGGGTGGATGGCGGCGGTGGCGACGGCGACGCGGAAGGAGGTGGACCATTGCGATTTCCTGCGAAGACGTAGAACTTGCACACCGTCAGCCCCGCCGCAGACGGCCGGTTGAGGTAGATGTAGCGCCCCAACGCGTTGATCTCCACCTCCAACATCACGTTCGACAACACGCTCACGTCTGACTTCACCAGCGCGTTGCCCGTGTACGTCTCCGCCGTCGAGCCGAGATAGATGTCGACGTCCGTCAGCCGCTCCGCGCAGCAGTCGTTGCGGTTCTGCAGCCGCACGTAGCGCACATACACCTCGCTCCCGAGGTCGACGCCCCACCATTGGCTTGTGTACTGGCCGCACTCGGCCCACGGCCGTCCCGTCGTGCTGTCGGCGTATGACAGGTCGCTCACGGGCGCCTGCTTGTCGAACAAGCTCGAGTCCTGGTACGTGGTGGCGGCGCGGAGGTCGAGCAGCTGCACGTCAGGCGGCGGCGGCGACGGCGAGGCGGACGGCGGCGGCGGAGAGGGCGAGGCGGACGGCGGCGGCGCAGGCAGGGCGGAGGGAGGCGGCGGCAGAGGCGGCGGCGGCGACGGCGAGGCGGACGGCGGCGGGGAGGGAGAGGCGGAGGGAGGCGGTGGCGACGGCGACGCGGAAGGAGGTGGCGGGGAGGGAGAGGCGGAGGGAGGCGGCGAGGGCGACGCGGACGGAGGCGGCGGCGACGGCGACGCGGAGGGCGGCGGCGGCGAGGGCGAGGCCGACGGAGGCGGCGGCGACGGCGACGCGGAGGGAGGCGGTGGCGACGGCGACGCGGAAGGAGGTGGACCATTGCGATTTCCTGCGAAGACGTAGAACTTGCACACCGTCAGCCCCGCCGCAGACGGCCGGTTGAGGTAGATGTAGCGCCCCAACGCGTTGATCTCCACCTCCAACATCACGTTCGACAACACGCTCACGTCTGACTTCACCAGCGCGTTGCCCGTGTACGTCTCCGCCGTCGAGCCGAGATAGATGTCGACGTCCGTCAGCCGCTCCGCGCAGCAGTCGTTGCGGTTCTGCAGCCGCACGTAACGCACATACACCTCGCTCCCGAGGTCGACGCCCCACCATTGGCTTGTGTACTGGCCGCACTCGGCCCACGGCCGTCCCGTCGTGCTGTCGGCGTATGACAGGTCGCTCACGGGCGCCTGCTTGTCGAACAAGCTCGAGTCCTGGTACGTGGTGGCGGCGCGGAGGTCGAGCAGCTGCACGTCAGGCGGCGGCGGCGACGGCGAGGCCGACGGCGGCGGCGGAGAGGGCGAGGCGGACGGCGGCGGCGCAGGCAGGGCGGAGGGAGGCGGCGGCAGAGGCGGCGGCGGCGACGGCGAGGCGGACGGCGGCGGGGAGGGAGAGGCGGAGGGAGGCGGTGGCGACGGCGACGCGGATGGCGGCGGCGGCGACGGCGAGGCCGACGGAGGCGGCGGGGACGGCGACGCGGAGGGAGGCGGTGGCGACGGCGACGCCGAGGGAGGCGGTGGCGGTGGCAGTGAGGGTGGCGGCAGGGATGGCAACGCGGACAGATCGAGGGCAGCCAGCGTGCGCTGCCGGCGGGTCGTGCTGAAATCGAGAGTGAAAGAAGAGGCGGTTATCGACGCCGAAGGCGGCGGTGGTGAGGGTGGTGGCGACGGTGGAGACGGCGAGGGCGAGGCGGAGGGAGGTGGCGGCGAGAACGAGGCGGAGGGAGGCGGCGAGGGCGGCTTCGGCGTCGGCAGCGGCAGACCCGGAGGAAGGGGGTCACCTTTGTCGACGAGCGGCGCAGAGGGCGGTGGCGATGTTGGAGGCGAGACTGGCAGTGGGCGAGGGGGCAGCGAGGAAGTTTGCGAGGGCGCCCTGCTGGCGGGGAGCGGCGACGGCGAGGGAGGCACCAGCGGTGGCGTCGGCACGCTCTCACTGTTCACGCTCACCCGTCGCGGCAGGTGGCGCATCGTGTGCGGCGGAGCGAAGGGGAGTCGGAGCGGCGCGTCCTCCTCCCCAGTCGGCTCCTGCAGAGCCCGCGATCCCAGCGGTGGGCTCGAATCACGAGCCGGCATGTCCGCCCGAGTGCAAAAGCGCCAGTCGCGAGCCTCTGGAAGATACT
>NW_005200281.1:4089-5153 GCF_000372725.1 Emiliania huxleyi CCMP1516 | reverse complement strand
CCAAAGACCCTACAAATGATCGTCACTGAGAGCTAAGCCAGGGGAGGCGATGCCGGGGCCGTACAGCAGCTTGATGATGCTGCGCCGGCGTGCGTCCCGCCGCCGCCGCCGGGGCCGGTTTGGACTGTTTGGGGGGGGGGAGGGGTCCTATGGCCGATGTGATGGTCGTTTATGGCCCTCCTATCACCCACTTACCACCCCCGGCCGTGGGGGCCTCACCGGACGCCGCCATTCATGACTTCAAAGGGTCCTGCCGTCGCTCAGTTCGAATCACAGTGGGGCGGAGCCTACCCTGGCCCAACGCGGCGGCGGTGGACGTCATGGGCTAGTTCCAATTCACTCTGACACGCTAATCTTGAAAACGCGTCCAACGGAGCTCCGTGTTGCTCCCAGCGCCGTCCCCCGAGCTTCCTGCGGCCATGGCCGGTGCTACTAGTATGGGGGGCTACCTGGCTACCGCGAGCGCGACCCAACTCGTCGACATCGTCCGATGATGGTGCCGCAAAGTCAGCCTCCGGAGGCTATCGTGGGGTCGAGCCGGCAGTAGCCGCGACATGTGGTTCCACCACCCCTCGTAGGCTTTGCCTCTTACCGCCACCGTTCCCAGGCTGCCTAATGGGATGGAAAGGGAGGCTGGGCGAGCGTATAGAAGCGTGCTCGACCTCGTCGTGGCAACCTGTACGGCAGCGCTGGTAGGCGCGATGAGCGTCGTGCCACTTGACCCAAGACGGGTCGCAGGCGTCGTACCGAGCGCGTCGAGACCGTGTCCTGATGTGATCTGCACGGGTGAGTCACGTCGGCGTCAAAGGAGCGACGTGCGACCTGTCAGAGCTTGATCTCCGATCTCAGCGGCGTCGAGTCGTCTCCGGCGCGCGACAAAGGTACATCCCCAGGACGCGCAGAGGACTCTCATCGCGGATATTTTATTTAGGATCTTATTCGGTATTCTCTTGTACTAAATCCCTTGTTTTAGTTTGAGGTTTGGTTTCATTACTAACGGCATCTCTCCTCCTTTTTCTTAACCTACTGTTTTAATAGTTGGATTGTCTTTCTACGGCACCTTG
>NW_005200281.1:0-1653 GCF_000372725.1 Emiliania huxleyi CCMP1516 | reverse complement strand
CCCCCAATGTAAATTCTTTTTGCGCCGTGAACCCGGCTGTGGTCGGCTTTTAAGTTCGCCTCAAAAACAATTCGGTTGTGCGATGGACCGGATCCTCGTTTTCAATTTGGGGGCGGGCCCCCCCGCCGCCCGCCGGCAATTTTGGTGACTTGTCCCCCGATGCGTCCCGTGGCTCCGTGCGGTGCGGGGGCCGCGCGGCAACGACCAACGTGTGTGCTGTTCTCAGAACAGCGAAAGTGAGTGGGACAGAGACTCTGAGTGCGCTCTATGAACAGTGTGAGTGGCGCTTGGGCGCAAGGCTTGGCGCAAAGGCTATGGGGGGAGAGAACGAGAGAGTGCCCAGGAACAGCTTACCACTGTACATGTGGCGCAACGTCTCGCGCCGCAGGCCAGTCGCACACTCAATGCCAGGGCGGGAGGAGGAGAAGGGGGTGGGCGCTCGGGCCGCGCGCGGAGAAGGCGGTGGGCGCGGAGATGGCGGTGGGTGCGGAGAAGGCGGTGGGCGCGGCCGCGAGGAGTGCGCGAAATGGGCACGAGGGGGGCCGTCACGTGTGTGCTGCAGCGTGTATCGCGGCCAAGGCCTCAAGCGGAGCGGGATTCGTCACAGCCTTGTTATTATTGAGAAGAAAATACCTCGTATGGCGCGGTGCGCTGGCCTGTGAGAGGTTGAGGTGCGAGCCCTGGAGGCCCTGGGGATGGGGGGGGACTACCCGCGGGCTTAGAAGGCCCGCGCGCAGGGGGGTGGGGCATTTCGCCTCACCTCCCCTTGGGCACGGGCGTGGGGACGATGCCGCCCTGCCCATCCGGCTTGGCGCCCCACGGCCCCATCGTCACAAACTCCTCCGCGGCCGTCGGGTGGATGGCGCAGGCGTGGTCAAAGTCCGCCTGCGCGGCCCGAGGAGCGGCGATGTCGTCAGAGAAGGGGCGGGGAGGGGAGGGGGGAGGGAGAGGACGTTGGAGCCGCCCCCTGGCCTGTCTCGGCTCGTAACTCTTGCCGGCGCACCTTGGTGTCGCCTATCTCTCCCCATCTCCGCACCTCTCCGCATCTCTCCCCGCATCTCCCGGCGCACCTTGGTGGCGCCCATCTTGACGGCCACGGCAAAGCCCTGCAGCATCTCGTCCGCCGCGATGCCGATCACGTGGAGGCCGACGACGCGCTCCTCCTCGCCGGCGCAGACGAGCTTCATCGCCATCGGCTTCTTGGCCTCCTCCTCGCACAGCGCAAAGTGCATCGGCTTGAAGACCGACTTGTACGCCTTGACGTTCGCGTCGCCGTACGCCTCGCGCGCCTGCTCGGCGGTGGGAGTTGGGCGCCTCAGCCCAGGCCAAGCCCAGGCCAGAGCCCCGAGAGAGGTGTCTCGAGTTGGCGCACGCCTGCGGCTCGGTCAGCCCGATCGTCCCGATCGTCGGGTGCGAAAACACCACCTGCGCGCGGCAGCGGGGGGCGTGTGGCGAGGGCGGGCCCTCTGCCGCCGTCCCGCGAGGCGAGGGGGTCCGCCGTCGCGATGTTTGCATACTCGAACTTTGCGTCGGCCGCGCCGCCAAAGATGCGGTCGGCGAGGCGCCGGCCGGCGGCAATCGCGACGGGCGTCAGCTCGAAGCCGGAGGTGGAGGCGTCGCCGAGGCAGTAGAGGCCGGAGACGCCCGTCTCCT
>NW_005200282.1:204207-205505 GCF_000372725.1 Emiliania huxleyi CCMP1516 | reverse complement strand
CTCCTGTTGGGGATGGAACGGGGACCTAAGGGACGTGTCGTGGGCGTGTCGTGGGCGTGTCGTGGACGTGTCGTGGACGTGTCGTGGACGTGTCGTGTCGTGGAAATGTCGTGGAAATGTCGTGGGCGCCAAAGCATCTTCTCGCGCCGCCACACTGTCTCTCTGCTCCATCTCCGCTGTATCTCCGCTATATCTCGGCTACATCTCCGCCACATCTCGGCTGCATCTCGGCTACATCGCGCCGCCACCTGCCGCCGCGCCGCCGCCGCCGCCCTCGTCCTCCTCCTCCGTTTCCTCCCCAGCACCGCGACCGAAGGCCGGAAAGAGGTGCGGCGAAGACCCGACGCCACCGCGCAACGCCCTCTCCCACACCGCCTCGCCTCCCTCCCCCTCGCCCTCTCCGCCGCCGCCAACACCCTCTCCGCCGCCCTCTCCGCCGCCCTCTCCGCCGCCCTCTCCGCCGCCCTCTCCGCCGCCCTCTCCGCCGCCTTCGAAGTGTACGCCGGTCTCGGCCAGCCTTGCCTGCAGCGTCGCCTGCAGCAGCGCACAGCTACTCATTACTAGTTAACCATTAACAGTTGACTGGGGCCTGCAAGGCCGCATATGCAGCAAAGGCTATGGAGGACGAAAGCTGCGTCTAATCTAGCGGGCTCATCCGGGCACATCCTCGGCGGCATCTCGGCTCCAATCTCGGCTCCAATCTCGGCTGCGATCTCGGCTGCATCTCGGCCTGCAGCGCCATCAGCTCCGCGATGCGAGACTCCTGTTCACAGCTCATCGCCCTGTGAAGAGGCGCCGTTCACAGCGCCCCCGCCCAGCTCCGCACACACAGCGGGGCTCCTGCGCCGCCACAGCCTGCTGCGCCTCCGTCCGGCGCTGCAGCAAGTCGGCCAGTGCGTCCGCCTGCTCACAGCAGTGCTGCTGCTGCTGTGAAGAGACGCCGTGTGCAGGGCGACGTTGACTCGACTTGCCACATCTCACAGTAGGGGGGAGAGGGGGGGGGGGAGGGGGGAGGGGGGGGGGGGAAGGGAAGGGGGGGGGGGCAAAATTCCCCGCATTTCCCCGCATCTCGGGGGATTTCAACCTCCACAGCTGCATTTCGGGTGATCTCGACCCCATCTCGGCTAAACTCCGGCCCCCCCCTGCGAGGGAGGGGGAGCAAAAAAATTGTCCTCCTCCTCCTCCTCCACCAAAAAAAAGTGAGTGGGCGTCGACGGACGAGATGAAATGGGGAAGATCACGATCAACTCGTCAGGGCAACCATAGCCCTGAGCCTCCCCTCAGGAAGTTCCAACTTT
>NW_005200282.1:200048-202069 GCF_000372725.1 Emiliania huxleyi CCMP1516 | reverse complement strand
AAAAAAGAAAAAAAAAAAAAAGAAAAAAAAAAAAAAAAAGCCCAGTAGGTCAGGACAGAGCGGAGCACGGCAGTGCCGCTGCATCCTGCAGGTCGACCTACAGGGGACAGACGACTTTGACGTCCCCGCAATAGTGCGTGCCGTGCGAGCCAATGTTGTCCGCGTCCACGTCGGGTTGTTTGTTGTAACTCTGACCGAGGTGGGCTTTCGGCTCCATTCGCACAGCGGTGCCCCACGCGGCGCGCAGGGCGAGGATGAGGCGTCGAAGCGTGTACTTGTGTCTCGTGTTGTGGCCATGCTGCGGTACGTTGACAGCAGCGTCGCCGAGCTCGTCGTGGGTCTTCCCATTCCGAGTCTTCTTGCCCGCCGCCGCGGCCTGGCAGGCCACGTCGAGGGGGAGACCCAGGCGGCGCTGCACCGTAAGACGCATCGCCCAAGTCTCCATTCGCATATCATCCCGCATGGGGATGGCGTTGAGGAAGGCGCCGGCGCCATCCTGGCTCACCGCCACGAAGCGGACTGCCTCCCGCCAAGCCGCATGCTGCGCCCGCTCCCTGCCCTTGGCCTGCGCCTTGCCCTTCTTGCCGCGAGGAGCAGACCGCGATCCCGCGGAGCCCTCCTGCCTTAGCTCGAGGGCGAGGTCGCGCCAGTTCCTGTTGTGGACCACCGTCGTGAAGCGCCGCTGCGCCTGGTGTAGGAACTCGTGCTTGGACGTGAACTCGGCGAGGGGCAGCAGCTCCTTGGCCTCGACGAGAGTATGCGGCCGGAAGCGCGAGAGCGCCTTCCTCTCAGCCGGCTCCGGCGGCCGCGCGGAGGCGCGCAGCTTCTCGCCCTGGGGAACGAGGAGGGGGGGATGGGCGGTCGGCGTCGGGGTAGAAGCCGCAGGGCGTACGGGGTAGCCGTCACTTTCCCGCCTCGAAAGGGCGGGGCTGTCCCGGAAAGTGAGAGACGCCGGGCAGCGTGGCGCACAACTGAACCCTCCCATACGTGTTTGAGGCTCCTCCTTCGCTGTCCCATCTCCTCAGCTCTTTCCCGCCTGGGCGGGGCAGCGGGTGGGCGCGCGGTGCGGCGTGGCGTGTGAGTGTGTGCGACTGCAACGACGGACCGCTCAAGGGACCATTGGGTTTGTACTATTAACAACGAAGGCGCTAAAAAAAAGAAATTATCCATCAGCTGAAGTCCTGAGTCCGCCTGCAAGGTGTCCCTGTCGGCCTTCCCAGACACCTTGTCGAGGCTGTACAGAGTGCCGAGAGCAGGCGCGCGAATCGCAACGTTATCCTTGCTCAAGCATGGCGAGAGACGACGCCAGCGACACTGACCTAGGAAGGCGTGCAGCCAGGCCAGGTCGCCCCCTGAGCCAGGTCGAGGCGGGTGGGCCGAGTCCCAGCGGCGGCCTCGGCATCGCCCTGAACGGCGGCGGCCTCCGCGCTCCGATAGTCGCTTCCGGCTTCTTGCGCGGACTGCATCACATCGGCGTACTCGAGAAGGCGTCGCACGTCTCCGGCATCTCTGGCGGCTCCATCGCCGCCGCCATCGTCTCCTACTCGCCCACCGACCTCAACGACCTCCTCGCCATGGACCGGCTGCCCTCGCCGCCCGGCAGCATCCCCGACTACCAAAACGGACAGGGAAAGCTCGGAGAGATCGGCGAGAAGGCGCTCCACCGCGTGCTAGTCGGGCCCGCCTTGAAGCAGAGCGCCGCTTCGAACCTCCCGTCGCTCGCGGGCAGCGTCTGCTGCGGCGGCGTGCCGGCTGCGATGCGGACGGCTCTCAACGAAGCCATTCTTGCCCCTCACGGCGTCGACGGCACCAAGCCTCCGGCCGCGCAGTCCGACGCTCGCGAGGGCGTCACTGCAACCATCCCCGGCCGGCCCGAGCCCATCATCTCCTTTTGCATGGCGTCGCCAGAGTGGCCCGACAACCTCTCCCACATCGAGCGCGTGCGGCGGGCCAACGCAGCGACGCTCGGCCGGCTAGGCATCAACTCGGACGGCGAAAAGTACTCTCTGGAGGAGGTGGTT
>NW_005200282.1:193036-199610 GCF_000372725.1 Emiliania huxleyi CCMP1516 | reverse complement strand
CGTCCTCTCCCGGCAGCTGACCGTCCGCCCGGGCCGTGTCCGCGCCGACGAGTTCAACCGCGACCCGCTCACGTGCTGCAGCCCGCGCGCGCTCGTCTCCTCCCTGCTGGGCCTTCCAGAGGTTAGGGTTAGGGCGAGAATATGGTTCGGGGTTGGGTAGCCTCTGCTTCGACTCCCTGCTCGGTCTAGGCGCGACCACGCTTGGAGTGAGATTCGGAGGAGGCACACTGTCTCTCTCTGTCCCGCTATGTCACACCGCGACCACGGGGTTGGGAGGAGGCTCCACCGCCACTCTCCGTCTTACGCACCCTCCTCGCACTCTCAAGGGCGACGGCAGCTTCACCGTGGCGCACGCGGTGGCGGCGTCGAGCGACTACGCGAGCATCAACTTTGCGCACACCGCGCCGCGCCTCTCCTGCCTCGTCCCGTGCTGGCGACGCTCCCCCCCCCCGGCCGAGCCAACCCTCCCTAGACACTTCCTAGACGCGCGTGGTTCTCACAGGCGGCGATTCGTGCTCAACCGCGGGCTCAACATGCCGATGAGTGTCCCCGAGCCCCTCCTCGAGCGGCGCGGCCCCTGCGGCGGCGGAGCGGGGGGGCAGACGCCGATGGCCTTCACGGACGGCGGCCAGCTGGACACGTCCGCCGTCCTGCCGTTGCTGGCGCGTGGCGTGCGGCGCATCATCAGCATGCAGACAGGCAACGGCATGCAGCGAGGCGGGACATGTCCAGGACACGCCCCTGACATGTCCGGACCGCGTCCAACAGGAGGCACGCCCTACCGCACCCTCAAGCAGTGCGGCGGAGACCTGACCGAGGGGGTGGAGAGCGGTCTGATGGCGCCCCCCTCACAGCGCTACGCGCACCGCGCCCGCCCGGCCGCTACCAGAGCTCACGGGTGTCGATCTGCCGCAGGCCCTCTTCGGCGTCTTTGCGAAGGGGCAGATGCGCGAGATGATCGTGACGCAGGCGGCCGTCTTTGCGGTCGAGGCGTACCGCGAGATGCGGCGCCAGTTTGACGCGTGCAAGGCGGAGGGCAGGCCGCTCGTCGCGCTCCTCAAGGGCGTGCCGGTGCACGCAAACCCCTTCCACGGCGTCCGCGGGGGGTGGGCCGTCGACCTGTGCATCTGGTACATCGACGCGCCCCGATCGTGGCTGGAGGCGGTGCCGCAGACGGCAGAGGTCATCAAGCCGGTTGAGAGCGAGGTTCCAATCATCCCCGCGTTTGGTGCGCCCACCAGCCCGTCTCGCCACATCTCCGCGACGCCTCGGCTCGCCCCTCGCCCCCCGCCCCTCACCCACCCCCTCTCCTCCCGCCCTTTGCGCAGGCCTCTTGGACAACGAGGCGGTCAACATGGTGTGCGACCTCGCCGCGTGGTCCGTCATCTCAAGCGAGCGCGCCTTCCTAAGCCTCCTCGAGGGCGGGGCGGACGGCGGCGAGGGCGGCACCGGCCGGGCTGCGGGGCCGGCGCCGGAAAAGATGGACCGCTGCCGATGAGGCCCGCAGCGTGATCCTGCAGCCCAGCACTCTGTTTACTGTTCGGCGCTTGGCCGCGGTCCCCGCCCACCATGCGATCTTTGTACAGGGATGCCAGGGTTCTTTGTGGGTGGTGGTCGGCGACTAGCCGGGGTCGTCCTCCCGATGTACCGTGCTACGAATTCGGTGTGTGTGTGTTTCCTGCGCCTTGTCTGTCGTGTGAATCGTGCGTGTGCGAAAGGCTTTTGTTGTAAAATTCTGTTTATTGCGGAGGCGTTCAGCTGCGCTCTTTACTCTCGTTTCTGTTGAAGGAAGTCAGTTGTAAGAACGCCGGACGTATCGGGGATCCGGGAGACTTCGTCCCAGACAGCCAGACGCCGCGCGGAGGGTTATTGCGGAGGCTTTCATTGATGTGCTCTTTACTCGTTTCTGTTGAAGGAAGTCAGTTGTAAGAACGCCGGACATATTGGGTACCCCTACTTACCAACGAGCCAGCCTCCTCCATGCGCCCCCCTGCGACACGAG
The DNA here is from genome assembly GCF_000372725.1 of Emiliania huxleyi CCMP1516. Taxonomy (NCBI): domain Eukaryota; phylum Haptophyta; order Isochrysidales; family Noelaerhabdaceae; genus Emiliania; species Emiliania huxleyi. Next base: position 197,608 of record NW_005200282.1, on the reverse strand, counting down.
GCGGGGCAGGCTGCAGTAAGCGATCGTACAGGTCTGTCTTACCAAGAGTAGCGTGTGGAGAGGGATACTGTCCTACCTAACCTGATCTTGGGCGGTAGCTCAGATCGGCCTCACTTGATGATAGCCCCGGTGTAGGTGCAACCGGCCTGCTGCACGTCCTTCAGCTGCGAGAGCGTAAACCCCAGCTCGGCGGCCGCCTGTGTTGTCATGGACGGCGTTGACACGTCTAGCACAGAGCGTGAAGCTCAGCTCGTCGGAGGCGAGGCCGTTCGTGCAGCGTCCAGCTTCGCCGCCTCGAGGACAGGCTCGCGAGAAAAGATCCACAAGCCGGAGTTGAAGTATCTGCACGTGGTGGGGTGCATATCGGTGACATCTGGCCCGGTGGGTACCGCTCATGAAGACAAGCGCACCCGCTCCCCGTCGTGCAGCCGTCCTCGTAGGCATCCGAGGGCTGGCCGCCAGAGATCACCGCCCATTCATACTTGCCGGCGCCATCGGCGCCTGTATAAACGATCACAACGTAGAAATGTGATCTCGATTTAGCACCAGCCCTCGGATGTGGCGGCACCGACAGCGACGACCCAGTAGTCGCCGCCAAAGACGTTGGGCGTCGCAGCTGACGCGCTGTACACAGCGGTGGCGGATGCGGCGGTGCGCGGCGGGCTGGCTGGCTTCAAGCCTCAGGACCTGGCCATCACGGTGTGGGCGTACGCGACGGCGGGCGTGGCTGCGGACGCGCTGTACGCGGCGGTGGCGGAGGAGGCGGTGCGCGGCGGGCTGGCTGGCTTCAAGCCTCAGAACCTCTCCAACACGGTGTGGGCGTACGCGACGGCGGGCGTGGCTGCGGACGCGCTGTACGCGGCGGTGGCGGAGGCGGCGGTGCGCAGCGGGCTGGATCGCTTCAAGCCTCAGGACCTGGCCAACACGGTGTGGGCGTACGCGACGGCGGGCGTCGCAGCTGACGCGCTGTACACAGCGGTGGCGGATGCGGCGGTGCGCGGCGGGCTGGCTGGCTTCAAGCCTCAGGACCTGGCCATCACGGTGTGGGCGTACGCGACGGCGGGCGTGGCTGCGGACGCGCTGTACGCGGCGGTGGCGGAGGAGGCGGTGCGCGGCGGGCTGGCTGGCTTCAAGCCTCAGAACCTCTCCAACACGGTGTGGGCGTACGCGACGGCGGGCGTGGCTGCGGATGCGCTGTACGCGGCGGTGGCGCAGGAGGCGGTGCGCGGCGGGCTGGCTGGCTTCAAGCCTCAGGCCCTCTCCAACACGGTGTGGGCGTACGCGACGGCGGGCGTGGCTGCGGACGCGCTGTACGCGGCGGTGGCGGAGGCGGCGGTGCGCGGCGGGCTGGATCGCTTCAACCCTCAGAACCTGGCCAACACGGTGTGGGCGTACGCGACGGCGGGCGTAGCTGCGGACGCGCTGTACGCGGCGGTGGCGGAGGCGGCGGTGCGCGGCGGGCTGGCCGGCTTTACGCCTCAGAACCTGGCCAACACGGTCTGGGCGTACGCGACGGCGGGCGTGGCTGCGGACGCGCTGTACGCGGCGGTGGCGGAGGAGGCGGTGCGCGGCGGGCTGGCTGGCTTCAAGCCTCAGAACCTGGCCAACACGGTGTGGGCGTACGCGACGGCGGGCGTGGCTGCAGACGCGCTGTACGCGGCGGCGGCGGAGGCGGCGGTGCGCGGCGGGCTGGCTGGCTTCAACCCGCAGGAGCTAGCCAACACGGTGTGGGCGTACGCGACGGCGGGCGTGGCTGCGGACGCGCTGTACGCGGCGGTGGCGGAGGAGGCAGTGCGCGGCGGGCTGGCTGGCTTCAAGCCTCAGGCCCTAGCCAACACGGTGTGGGCGTATGCGACGGCGGGCGTGGCTGCGGACGCGCTGTACGCGGCGGTGGCGGAGGAGGCAGTGCGCGGCGGGCTGGCTGGCTTCAAGCCTCAGGCCCTAGCCAACACGGTGTGGGCGTATGCGACGGCAGACTGTTATCACCAGGCGCTGCTTGCCAACTGCTCGCGCGTGATCAGCGACTCGCTCGCGCGGGATCCGTCGAGGTGGAGCGAGGAGGACCGCCGTCAGCTGCACCAGTGGCAGCTCTGGCTCTCTTCGCGCGAGGATGGTCGACCTGATCGGCGCTACCAACACAGTCATCGACTGCTCTTTAGTTGGAACGAGCAGGAGCGAGCGAGGTCGATGCAGCAGCACTACGCCGGCCTCGATCTCGCCTCGCGCATCGAGAGGCTCGCGCGGGTGACTATGATGGTGTAGTGGCTGGGGGGCTGGGGCAGTGCTCGAGATCATGTTCTACGATGGATGGCGATGGGGGTTGGTCCTGCAACGGCGTCTCGTGCGGAGCAGTGGTGTGCTGTCGCGCGAGGGTTGCAGGCGGGGGTCGAGGGACCTTTCCCGCCTTTGCAATTAACAATGCTTTGGAATCTATGTGTGGACATGACCTCGAGTGGAGCCCCAGTCCTCGACAGGCTCATGACGATCGGCCGTCGATCCCGAAGGGTCGTCGGTTGAGCTAGGGAGCCTGGCGATGGACGCCACCGCGACCCCTCGTGGCATCTCTCAATCTCTCTCGCCGTCGGCGAGCTAGGGGCTCTCGTGGACGGCCGATTAATAAACAGTGTACCGCCGTGAGAATTAGTTCAACTGTGAATGGGGACATGTGCGGGACGTGTCTGCCTTCTGCTCTCATTGTCTGCCCTTTCGAGAGACGCCCGCAACCCACGGCTCTTGTTTCCCCACCCTCCCTCCCTGTCTATGTGTGGCTTCTAGGTATTTACATTTTTTAATAGATATTCCAAATTTCCTTCCCCAGAATCACGGGGCGCCAGCACACTCCCAGACGAGTGTGGAGAAATTTACCTTACCTTACCTTACTCCCAGACGAGGGACTTGTCAGGCCGCTCTAGTTCAGCATGTGCGTTGGTAACCCACACTGCACACACATCTCTCCCTAGTCGTGTCGAGCGGCCGCCCCTGCCTGCTCCACCAGAGCACGTCGACACTCGCGGATCGCCTCCTCGACGCAGCCGCCCGCCTCCACGACCGGCGACCCCTCCCCCCTCGCCTCCTCCAGCCGAGCGACGAGGCCCCACGCCGCCGCTCGCGCGTCGCCCGCGTGCGGTGCCGGCGCCTCGCCGGCGACGAAGACGGCGAAGCTCGCCGCCGCCGCCGCAAGCCTAGCCCTCCGCTCTTGAGAAAGTCCCCTTGCGGCGATCTGCCCTCGGGCCGCCGCGGTGTCGTCGGCCGCCGCGCCGCCGCCTCCCTCCGCATGCGCGCCGCCTGCCTCCGCGTACACGGGCGGCGGCTCTAGCGCAAACTCGAGCAGGCTGACGCACCAACCGACGAGGCACGCGTCCACCTAATCACCCGTTATCAACTAATTACGGAGTACTCATTCATTCCTGACGCACCAGCCGACGAGGCACGCGTCACCCGCGCGCTGCGCCGCGACGCCTCGCCGCCGCCGCCGCCGGCGGCGGCGTCAGCAGTGTCGATAGCAGCGGCAATGTCGGCACCGGCTGCCGCTGCGCTGCCCGCCGCCGCCGCACAACCCGCCGCCGCCGCCCCCCCCTCCTGCAAGAGCTGACCCCGTACGCTCCTCAGCCATTTCTCGGGCGAGATTGAGACGGCCGCGGCGGCAGCGGCGGCCTGCGCCTCCGCCGCCTCCGCCGCACCGCCGCCGCCGCCGCCGCCGCCTCGCCACTCTCCTCCGCTGCGGGCGACACGCGCTGCCCGCGCCGCCGCGATCGAGATCTGCTCGGCGTATGGCGTGCCGCACTGGCCGTCGGCACCCTGCTCTATGCAGAGGCTGCCCGACGCTCCAGCAGCCGCCGGCGCAATCTCGCCGGGGAGGTTGCGATCTCGAGGCGGCAGATTGGAGGGTCGAAGCGCCGCGTGCGGGAGAGCCGCAGGCCGCGAGGCGGAGTGGGGCGCGCTCTCGAGGCCGAGATTGCGATCTCGAAGCGGAGATTGCAATCTCGAGGCGGAGTGGGGCGCCCTCTCGAGATCAAAACCTCCCCGGCGAGATTGCAATCTCCCCGTGGCCGCCCCCTCGAGGCCGCGGTGCAAGGACGAAGGCGGCTGCCGAGCCCACACCGCAAGTCGAAGGGCTGCGGCGGCGGCTGCAGCTGCGGCCGCGGTGCCGGAGGGAGCGGTTGTGGCCGCGATGCCGGCGGCTGCGGCTGCGGCTGCGGCGGCTGCGGCGGCTGCGGCTGCGGCGCCGGCGGGAGCAAGCGCGGCGGCCGATTCGCAAAGAGAGCGCTCCGGCTCCGAGGCCGCGCCTCCCTCGCCCGCTCCCCCCTCGCCCGCGCCTGCGTCCTGCGACGGCCGTGCGGCCAGCGCGAGCTCAATCAGCGCGCGGCGGCACCACCCGGGCCGCGAGGCGTACGCGGCCCACGCTGCGGCTGGGTCCGAAGCGGCGGCGCGGCCCCTCTCCGCGTCGAGCAGGGCGAGGCCTGTCCACAGCGGGAGGTGTGAACACGGGAGGCGGCTCAGAGCGGCGCCAAGTATTCCCCTCCCTCCTCTCTCTGTCTGTCTGTCGGCCCATCTCTGCCCTATCTCCATCCC